>NC_133369.1:14752568-14881569 GCF_049309525.1 Garra rufa | reverse complement strand
GGCCACCTCTAGAGGGGGCCGCGCCGCCGAAGCGTCCGCCTCGCCGACCGACTCTCCCTCTGATGCTGCGGTCGACATCTCATCCTCCGCAGGAGCACCGAAGGAGACGCTCAGCCCGCTGGGCGGGGAAGCGTACTGCTCCGGGAACTCGACGGGACCACGCTGTGTGACAGAAGACCGCAGGGCTTTCTGGGCCGGCGGTGCGTTCTGCACGGTGACAGTTAAGTCCCCCCCGCGTCTCGCCGCGGTGGCCGAAAAGCATTGACGGCTTAACGACGGACCGCGAGAGGAAGACGGGGGGAGCCGCCTCGCGAACGAGCGGCGGGACTTCAGCGTGCTCATGGTCATGCATTCGCAATGAATGCATTCACCATCCATGAACGCTGCCTCAGCGTGCTCACTCCCCAAACACGTGAGGCAGTGATCATGTCCGTCCGCAGGAGGGAGGAAACTACCGCATCCTGAAGCGCACGGCCGAAAAGCCATTCTGAAAAGAACGTCTTACGGCCGCGAGAAATTGCTCTTTTAGCTCCCGGTCTGCCCAGGGAAAAAGCCGCGGGGCGGCTGTGCACTCAACGGGACTCTCTCGCTGGAAAGCAGAGCGGCTGTAGTGGCCGTGAAAACGGCAGCCCGCGGGAGATCGCTGACGGCTGCAGAAGGATAAGCTCTTTTAGTTGCAGCACGTCAGGAGAGAGAGCAGGAACTCTGGAAGAACTCTTTTGAAGATTGTAGACTCTTAGCAGAGAAAGCAGGCTCAACATTCAGACGGATCTGAAGCGAAGAAACTGTCTGACTGGCGCATGACGTCGCCTTTTATACCCGTATGTACGGGGCGTGGCGCATCATGCAAATGCCACTCGCCAATTTTCATTGGCCTTTTGTATAAGGCTCAGATATGATTGGATTCTAAGCGAATTCCCATGTAACGTCGAAGTGATTCGACTGAAGGGGAACCTTTCATCAAAGTTGTCCTAAAACCAAAACAATACCTGTTCTTGTCTTATGACAACTTTGCTTAACTTTTTTGATGCACTTCAAATGTTGACTACCTATATATATATATATATATATATATATATATATATATATATATACATACATACATACATACAGTCAGGTCCATATATATTTGGACACTGACACACTTTTCATAATTTTGCCTCTGTATGCCACTAGAATAGTTTTCAAATGATACAAAAACAGTACAATTTTAAAATATTTTGCCATTAAAAAAAAAAGTTTTCAATTTGAATAGATTTTAAAATGTAATTTATTCCTGTGATTTCAAAGCTGAATTTCTAGCATCATTACTCCAGTCACATGATCCTTCAGAAGTCATTCTAATATTCTGATTTGCTGTTTAAAAAGCATTTATTATGATGTTAAAAACAGCGGAAGTGCAGAAGAAGAGCATTTATCTGAAATAGAAATATTTTGTAACATTATGTCATAATCATCACTTTTGATCAATTTAAAGCATCCTTGCTACGTAAGTTTTAATTTCTATCACCCCCCCCCCCCCCAGAAAAAAAACTTGACTCCAAGCTTTTGAATGGTATAGTGTATAATGTTACAAAAACTTTTCAGATACATGACGATCTGAAATGATAATAAAAAATGTTTCTTGAACAGCAAATCGGCATTTTAGAATGATTTCTAACACTAGAATAGTTTTAAAATGATACAATCAAGATGAAATTGAAGTGCAGACTTTAAGCTTTAATTCAAGGGGTTGAACAAAAATATAACATAAAATGCTAAGGAATTACAACCATTTTTATACACAGATAATATAATATTTGGTTGAGAATCCTTTGCAGGCAATGACTGTCTTAAGTCTGGAACTCATGGACATCACCATAGACTGGGTTTCCTCCTTTGTGGTACTTTGCCAGGCCTTTACTGCAGCTGACTTCAGTTGTTGTTGGTTTGTGGGTCTTTCTGCCTTTCGTTTTGTCTTCAGCAGGTGAAATGCATGCTCAATCAATTTGAAATCAGAAGATTGACTTGGCCATTGCAGAATATTCCACATTTTTTACCTTTAAAAACTCCTGGGTTGCTTTTGCTGTATGTTTTATGTCATCGTCCATTTTTACTATGAAGAGCCGCCCAAACAACTTTGCTCCATTTAACTGAATCTGGGCAGACAGTATATCCCTATACACTTCAGAATTCTTCCGGCTGCTTCTGTCTTCTGTCACATCATCACTAAATACCAGTAACCCAGTGCCACTGGAAGCCATGCATGCTCATGCCATTACACTGCTCCACCATGTTCACAGATGATGTTGTACGCTTTGGATCATGAGCTGTTTAAAGCCTTCTCCATACTTTTTTCTTCCCGTCATTCTGGTACATGTTGATTTTAATTTCAGCAGTCCAAAAAATGCTTTTCCAGAAGTGGTCTGGCTTTTTTAAATGTTTTTTGACAAAGTCTAATCTGGCCTTGTTTGCACCTTGTGGTAAACCCTCTCTATTTTGCTCTGGTGAAGTCTTCTCTTGATTGTAGACTTTGACAGTGACACGCCTACCTCCTGGAGAGTATTCTTCACTTGGCTGGATTTGTAAAATGTTTTATTACCATGGAGAGGATCATCTAATCATCCACCATACTGTCGTCTTTTGTGAACATCCAGGCCTTTTTATGTTTCTGAGCTCACCAGTGGGTTCTTTTTCTTCTCAGAATTCACCAAACTGTTGATTTAACCACTCCTAATGTTCCTGCTATCTCTCTGATGCAGTTCATTTGTTTTTGAAGCCTAACAATTGTCTGTTTTACTTGCATGCAGAGCTCCTCTGACCGCATGATGGGTTCAGAGCAACAGCTTCCAAATACAAATGGCAGACTTAGAATCAGCTCCAAACCTTTTACCTGGTTAATTGATGTAGAAAAATGAAGGAATAGCCAACTGTCCAATTACTTATGGTCCCTTGAAAAAGGGGGGAGGTACATATTAAAGAGCTGTAATTCCTTAACCTTTCTACCAATTTGATTGGACTGCTCTAAAAATTAAAGCTCAGAGTGTGCACTTTAAGCCCATATTCATTGTATAACTGTAACTTGAATATGTTTTGGTCAACAGCTAAAATAATAAAAATTGTGTCAGTGTCCAAATACATATTGACCTGACTGTATGTATGTATGTGTGTATATATATATATATATATATATATATATATATATATATATATATATATATATATATATATATATATATATTCCATGGAATGTCTGGATACTGGATTCTGATTGGCTGGCAGGTGTGCAGTAAAACCGTTTAATGCACAGGTAGTTCCAAGTCAGTTTAATCACCGTTCTATATTAATGCGCTGCTTTAATTGATGCACGCAAAAGCACACAGAGAGAGAGAGAGAGAGAGAGAGAGAGAGAGAGAGAGAGAGAGAGAGAGAGAGAGAGAGAGAGAGATCGCATTGTGCTGCTCACATACATAAACTTCTTGTCAGCGTTTGCCTGCGATCCTTATTAAAATAGCCTAGATATTAGATCGCTACATTATATTCCTCAGCAACGGGGCGGTAAAGATGCTGTTTTGTAATGAATTGTTGTTTGTAGAGAGAGACGAACAGCAGGCAGGCAGGTAACGTTAACGTTACGCACACACACAACCAAAGCCGCCTTAACCTAATGGGAGGCCCCGGGGCTGAGAGGTTTTGTAGGCCCCCCAAATCCCCCCGCCATCCACTCAATTTAGTTTCGTTTTAAAATGGTGTAATCTACATCATGAAATACATTAGTTTCTTTCAAGACCTGGCAACAATGTGAGTTTTCCTTCTTTGAGCCAGAAAACACCATAATATTGTTATTAAAATATCTGCACCTCCGCTCCCTCTGGTGTGTGAAGCGATGTTTCTCCAGTGCTGGATGCATCTTCAGTAGCACTAGAGGCTGGTTTAAAAAATCCGGTGAGCTTTGGGATGCTCTTTAGCAGAGATTTTTTTTGCGCAACTCCTTCTTAATAAGGTTTTTTCTTTTCTGGGCACCGCTCTCAAACTTCCGACTCATTTTTTATTTTGATCACCGCTCTCAAACTTCCGACTAAATGAATGACACGGACACACCCAGTAGCGCAGGAAAGGGAGACCACCCCTGGTGGTGGGCTGTCACATGTCACTTCACCTGTCACGGGGGAGCTGTCAGTCTGACTGACTAACATTGTAAGCAACTATATAGACATTCAGATAATAGCTTTAGAGCCTCGAACACGAGGAAAAAAAAAAAAAAAAAAAAAACCGACCATCGGAGGCCCCTAAACTTGCGAGGCCCCTGGGCTTCAGCCCAGGTAAGCCCGTGCATTAAGGCGGCCTTGCACACAACTGTCATCTCTCTTGCCTTCACACTCTCTCTTGGTCGATCGATAATCTACTGAAACAAATGCTATATTTCATTCAAATAAATGTGATCTTACCGGACTATTTAATCTCCGAGTCTGATTTGAAGCGGGCAGAATGCTAGAGCTGCGTGTCATAACTGACGAAAATAACCGTCTTTTTTATCCATTCAGTCAAATTTTGCGCTGCAAATATCAATCCTAGTTTTAATTTGTCTATAACCATGGAATAAGCGGGATAATCAACGGCTTGCCGTGCGTTAAAGGATTTAAAATGCACTTCGCGGAGGCAACCACCCTCCGCTTCGCGTCGGGCGGTTATTAGCCTCCACGTCGTGCATTTAAAATCCTTTAACGCACGGCAAACCGTTGATTATCCCTTACATATATATATATATATATATTATTTTTTTTAAAGATGTCTCACAAGGCAGCATTTATTGTTCAAAATACAGTAAAATATTGCAACAATTTAAAATGTATTCCTGTAATGGCAGTCAGCTATTACTCTAGTCTAGTCTAGTGTTCATTTGAAAACTGCTTAATATTTGTGTGGTAACCATGATGGGTTTTTTTAATGTACTTTAATTACTGGTAATAGAAATCTCAAGAGAACAAATTTTTACTAACAGTTTTATCCTGATTTTTATTAAACCTCTAGCTGTACATTAGATATGTCCAGCAGTAGAGTGAGAAGAACCACCTAAATTGGATTTTGAGAAATCTGTTACATCAATGGCACATTTTTCCAAGGAGGTCAAAAGGTCATTAAAGTTCACACAGTCATAGCTTGCAATTCAGGTTGAGGTTCTTCAGCCTTCACTGAATATAGTAGTGAACCATGTATACTACTGGGGAAAAATGAATATAATAATTTATAATTAAATATTTTTAAATAAAAATATCATTTGGAATAAAGAATATTGTTTTAACTCTGATAAGAATATTATTTTCACATTGCCTTTATTCTTCATTACTCCTAGTCCAGTGAAGGAGTGTGTTTGTTTGGTGAAGGCTCAGGTATTTCTCACCCAGTTGTGGAGAGGTGGGAGCCTGGGAGATTCTGGTGAGGGACCAGGAGGATCTTCCTCGGCACAGAGAGACTAGCATTGCATGCAAGCAGGGAGAATGCTTTGAGGACCACTGCAGCCCCTCATTGAAACAGTGCTGCCTGCGTTCTCACAGACCCCCTGACTGAGCTGATCCAAAGGTTTAGAGCTGTGTGTCCGAACAGCGCCTGGAAACCTGAGCAGGAGGCTGCTGGTCATGGGAGCCTACAGGGTGAAGGTAAGATGCAAGATGGGTACCTAGAATCTAAGGGGAATTCAGAAGGGAATATTTGTGTCATCAAAGCTGTGAACAGTCAGTGTTATCAGAGTTGTGTGGGTTGCTTTCAGGGATGGTCTTACAACAAATTCTCTTTTTAACTAATGAACTGTTAAACACTGTCATAATCTTACTTTCAGGCTTTGTGTGCTTATTATTTTTATGTAAGACTGTCAAATAGTACCAAGTGCATAGTAGCTATTAGAGCTACGGAAATAGTTCGACATGTTTTTATGGGCCTTTCACAGAATTTATAGTTTGTTTTATAATACTTAATGTGTGCTGTCAGCGACTATTTTGTATTTTGGATACTTGGCCTAAAAGACCATCATAAATCATGTTACATAAATACACTTTTTTTGATTTGTGTTTATGTAATTGCTTTAAGCACTTGTAAAAAATCTCACATGTGAGTTGAACTAGCCAGATTGCAGTACAATAATAATTTACAACAGCCTCTAAAGGCCAGTTCCAGATTTGAAGCTGGCGGAGATAATGGAAACGTGTCAATCGCTCATGCTGCACCTCAGGGTCCCAGAGGACCTGTGGGTTTGGTGAGGAACCCGATGCTTTGGTTATATGGGCCATTAGCTCCACCCTTCAGATTGTGAGGTTGTGGAGAATTAAAAGAAATTTGACTGATATACAAGCTGTAAGATACGGCTTTCTTTGTGTTTTCTTGGTCTTGGTCTCACAGTTTTTTAATGTTTTTTAAAGTCTCTTCTGCTCACCAAGTACAGCAAAAAACAGTACAATTTTGAAATATTCTTACTATTTAAAATAACTGTTTTCCAATTGAATATGTTTTTAAATGTAATTTATTCCTGTGATCAAAGCAAAAAATTTCAACATCATAACTCCAGTCTTTAGTGTCACATGATCCTTCAGAAATAATTCTGATTTGCTCTTCAAGAAACATTTTGTACTTTTTTTTTTCAGGATTCTTTGATGAATAGATTTTTTTTTTCTAAAATAAAAAAGCTTTTGTAACATTATACACTATAAAATTCAAAAGCTTGGAGTCAGGAGACATTTATAATGTTACAAAAGATTTTTATTTCAGATAAATGCTGTTCTTCTGAACTTTCTATTCATCAAAGAAACCAGAAGACATTTTACTCAGCTGTTTTGAACATAATAATAATAATAATAATAATAATAATGTGTTTTTGAACAGCAAATTAGATTATTATAATGATTTATGAAGGACTATGTGACTGGGGTAATGATGCCTAAAATTCAGCTTTGAAAGCACAGGAATAAATTACATTTTAAAATATATTCAAATGGAAAACAGCTGTTTTAAATAGTACAAATATTTCACATTTTTACTGTTTTTGCTGTGCTTTGGATCAAATAAATGCAGACTTCTTTAAAAAACAAAAGTCTTACTGTGCAAAAACTTTTGACTAGTAGTCTGTCTGTCTATCTGTCTATTGATCTATCTATCTATCTTGCAGTTTGCTTGAAATAGTCCTGCTGTGTAGCAAATGTGTTTTCAAAAGAGCAAATGTGAGGTCATGTCAATTGTATTTACAGTACCACTTTGTTTTTAAAGAAGTAGCTTGTGTTCACCAAGGCTGTTTTGCTCTCGCAAGATTCTTTGACTAATTGAAGGTTCAAAATATCAGAATTTCTTTCTCATTGTAACATTATAAATGTATTTACTTTCATCCCAAAGAAAAAAAAATCTTACCGACTGACCCCAAATTTTTTCAAAGGTGGTGTATGCTAAAAAAAAAATTTATTTTTTGCCTGTAACTTAATCACATTAGATATCTCCCATTGAACAAGTGACCTGAAAGGTACTTGCATTTTGTATTTGTAAGAAAGGTCACTCTGTAAGTGTGTTATGTTTGCATTACGATATTATCGCAGACGATATATATCACACACCCCTAACACTTTTACTATTAAAAAAAAGGTTCATAAGGGTGACAGATACTGACAGATTGAGTACGTGATACAATTCTAGATAGCAGTTTCATTTCTGTACTTTTCTGGTATTTTTGTGAGGTGCTTTTCTAGGTATTGTGCAAACGCTTCTCAGCAATGTGCTGCTGTGTTTAATAATGACCACTAGAGGGTATACTGACCACTACTACATGCAGCAACATCCTTTAAGCTCTTACTAAAATGTCACCAGTTCCTGTTTAGATTAGGGGGTCTATATAGACCATTTTTAATAAACCATTCTATCAGCAGGATTTAACTGCTATCATTATGTAAAAATATCTATTATTTCTCCCCTAGTCGATTCACAGTCGTTTCATTGTAGCTAACAGATAACTGGTTTTGAAAATCTAAGCATGGTTGATAAATTGGTCTTGATTCATGTGGATCATTTAAAAGTTTATTTATTCATTTATTTTCATATCGGCTAGAACATGTTCCATGACCTCATTAGTGACATTTGAGCATAGTGATCACATGAGGAAGTGTGAAACAGGAAGAGGGTTAATTTGTGCACAGAGACTGGCAGACAGTGAGAGAGAGACAAAAAACAGCTCAGCTTTAATTAGTCCATTTTTATTTGTTCCAGCAAAAGAACAAATTAACAAGTTACTTTTACAAATTACTTCTAACAAAGTGTGTGTTTTTAACACTTGTTAAAAAAAAGGTGGTAGTGGTGAGGAAACCCCCAGTGTAAAGAAGGAACTTTTTGAAAAAACACATCAAAAAGGGGAGCCCCCTTTGCACCGGTTAGTAAAATAACAACTAAAAAGACAGCAATCACTGTTCTTTATGTACAGATCATCCGTATCTATAATAAAGTTTATGAATCCATTTGCAACATTCCGTTTAAGTCTTTCTGAACTTCACCTGACAGATTAAAGAGATAGTTCACCCAAAAATGAAAATTTGATGTTTATCTGCTAACCCCCAGGGCATCCAAGATGTAGGTGAGTTTGTTTCTTGAGTAGAACACAAACAATTTTTATCTCAAACCATTGCAGTCTGTCAGTCATATAATGGCAGTCAATGGTTACCAAATCTTCACGAGTGCAAAATCCATACACAGACAAAACTAAATTAAACCATGCGGCTCGTAACGATACATTGAGGTCTTAAAGGAGTAGTTCACTTTCAGAACAAAAATTTACAGATAATGTACTCGCCCCCTTGTCATCCAAGATGTTCAGGTCTTTCTTTTTTCAGTCATAAAGAAATTATGTTTTTTGAGGAAAACATTCAGGATTTCTCTCAATATAATGGACTATGGTATTTTTAGAAAATAACCGATTGTTTTGCTAGATAAGACCCTTCTTTCTGCGACTGTAATCGTATAGAGCTGCATTTTGGAAGTTTAAACTCGGGGGCACCATGGAGAGAAATCCTGAAATGCCATAATTCAGAAAAAAACTTAAAACAGACAGAAAACAATGTATTTTTTACCATTTTTGGGGGGTATAAAATGTATAAAATCAAGCAAATTATATATGAACAAATCCCTCTGTAAAAACCTTCAGAATATAGACAGGAATAAAAAATTAAAATGTGGTTGCTACAGACCTAAAGATTTATGGCTCAGTGTAGAAGAAAAAAATAATTTTGAGAAAATGGCCTTTGAAAATATGGACTGTAATTGAAATCTACTGACACAAACAGATGAAAGTGCTATAAAAGAAACACTTAACAGTGTCTTTTGGGTGTTTTCCACTAGTCTCACTTTACGAAACTCTAAAAAGCCCAACATCTCAAACTTGACAGGTGCATGAAAAAACAGCATTTTTGCCTGCAGTGTCTCCCCTTAAGGCTACGTCTACATTAATCCGGATACATTTGAAAACGGAGTTTTCATTTTAAAACGCTCTCCGTTTTCCAAAAGTTTCTCATCCACACTGAAACGTAGGAAAACGTCGAATTTGCATTACTGCGCATGCGTAAAGCCTCCAAAATTATACAGACATAATTAGTTTTCACGCAGTTCTTCTGGCGGTATCATTTACGTAAATATCTCATCATTCACTGACGCGTCTTATGTCGCGCTCATTCATATTTTATCTGAAAAGCAGTTGTCGTCATGTTTGCAGGACAGCAACTGTGAGTAAATTTCCTGTCATCATTTTAGGACTGTAATCTGAAGAGTGTACAAGGTAAATCTCTTTAGCAGCAGTGTGACAGTGAATCGCACAGGCACAATTACTGCTGTAAACATAGAGATCTATTGGTACAATATGCGTCACATGGCTAAATATACGTCATCGTTTTCAAAAGCCTCCGTTTTCGCAGTCCACACTACAACGCGAAAACGCCGTTTTCAAATTTATCCACTTTGGAGAGCGTTTTCAAAAAGCTCCGTTTTCCTTGACAAAAAAAAAGGCACAGGAATAGGAAAAAGGCCAAAACGGAGAGAAAAAGATGCGTTTTCAAATGAAAATGTATTAGTGTGGACATGGCCTAAGACACAAAATGATCGGTCTGTGCAAAAAACCGAACAGTATTTATATCATTTCCCACTGAATCCAGAGAGTTCTACTATTCTGAGCATGTTCACGAGCGATCTATTGCGCGCATAAGTCACTCATTGTTTACACTGTCCATATTGGTTTCTTGCACAGACCAATCATTATGTGTCTCAAGACATCAACGCATCGCCACAAGCCGCATGATTTAATTTGGTTTTGTCTGTGTATGTTTTTTTACTCTTAAAGTTTTGGTAACCATTGACTGCCTTTATATGACTGACAGACTGCAATGGTTTGAGTTAAAAATCTTTGTTTGTGTTCTACTGAAGAAACAAAGTCACCTATGTCTTGGATGCCCGGGGGGAAAGCAGATAAACATCAAATTTTATTTTTGGGTGAACTATCCCTTTAAGTGTATCCAGCATTAAGTGTTAGTGTAATAAGTTCATCTGCATGTGTTTGATGATGTTTGTGTTTGTGCTGATGTCAGGTGTGGGCTGTGTCACTCAGCTTTGTGTTCCTGCTGTGTGTCCTGCCCTCTCGGGCCCAGCATGATTACTCTGGCTTACAATCAGGTGAGACTATCACGTGTCCAACATGTTTACATTTGTTAGATATGTATAAATGGCAAATAAACATTAAAATCTCTGACTGACATTTTTAATTAGCTGTTTCCCCCTCTCTTTTACAATCACAGGAGAAGAACACATTTACGAAGGCTCCTTAGTCGATCGATATGATGAACAATCTGGATACACTCACAACGGTAACTGAGATATTTCTGTTACCACTACTAATACTACAACCCCAATATTTTGAAGGTGCCACAGAATGGAAAACTGTATTTACCTAGGCATAGTTAAATAATAACAATTCTGTACATGGACATGACATACCATGAATCTTAAACACCATCGTTTCCTCCTTCCTATATAAATCTGGTGTTTGCAAAGACCACTGAAAAATAGGCTAATCCTAACATAACAGCGACTATAAGAGTCACGATCATTAATAGTTACGCCCCCCAACATTTCCATAGCCAAATCATCAGAAGTTCTGCAGGCTATTGTGAAAAAAAAACAAAGCGAGGACAATAGCGAAAATGGCAGATCACGGGAATAAATGTTATGTTCCAGGTTGTGCAGGAGATGTTAAGTGCAGGGATGGTTGGTGTCTGTAACTTACTCAGAAAGGCAAGGAAAACAAATAAGGCGATCTAATAAAATAAGGCGAGCCACTGAAGGGACATGTTAGCTTGCTGCTAGCAGTAGCCTGTTATATTGCAGTACATAAGATTTCACTTACCACATAAAAGGAGAGCTGGAGAGATGACTGCGTGGACGATGGTGAATGATTTACAGATCCTGACCATCACTAACAAGCATCTAAACTTAAGTGGTAAGTACTGCTGCTGCAGTATAGCGTTAGACAGAGCCCATGCGATCACAAAAGTGAAAGTAAAATGATCGTGCATTCAAAACGGCAGTCAATAAACTGATATTAATAGCAGCTCAAGCTCTATGATTAAATATATATTTTCCTCCTTGTGCGAGCTACCAAAATGAGCCACTCTGTGAAACAGCCAATCAGAGCAGAGCTCATCATTATAATTCATGAACCTTCCAAATATGGTAATAACAGACCATTTCATTCTAGGGACAAATCCTAGGGTTGTAAATGGACCTGTAAAACTGTTTCTGGAGAATTTTTGCCCTTTCCTATGCCATATACCTTCTCTGTAGATATAAGAGAACAATTTAAAATATTGTGTCAGTGCATTCTATGGCACCTTTAATATTTACTTTTCAAGCATTTTCTATAGATTGAACATTAATTGCTGCTTTTGAAATAAAGTGGAAATTAAAAACATCCAAAAAGTTTTTGTTTACATAATATGTGTGTATACTGTGTATATTTATTACGTATATATAAATACACACACATACAGTGTATGTTTTGAAAACATTTAGGCCTACATGTATTTCTATGTATATATTTCTATTTGTGTAAATATATACATGCATGAATGTGTATTCATATATACATAAAAATGATACACAGTCACACAGATATATTAATAATGAGAACAAGGTGCAGTAAGTGGTAAAACGGTTTGCACTACAAACCACTGTGCTCAAATTTAGGATAATACATTAAAATAATATGATGGGACGCACTAATTTGCAATATCAAGCAGCAAAACAAGCTGTTTTGTACAGCTAAGAATAGCTGGACGCTGAGAACAGAAGCCAACCCCATAAAATTTACAAATGTCCAGCATAAAGAAAAAAGGTGGATAAATAAAGCAGGTGTATTAACTAGTTGGCTGTATCTTCTTACAACCGCTTGATTAATTAAACTTAGAACGAGTTCTAAAGAGCATAAAATGTCTTGTGGTTAAAAGAACCATTTCATGCAATGCTGATGTTAACATTAAAAATTTGAGAACAAAGTATAACAGTAATAAGTTGCACGTTTTGACGTGGTCTGAGGCTAACTTTGCAATCGTTAGATTTAATCACCATTCGTAGCACGATTTTTTGTTAAACTTTTTTCTGTTAGTCAGAACAAAACTGGCAGACGTTTTACTTACTTGTTCAGATGACATTTTCGGGTGAAACTTCTTATTTTGGAGATACTAGGTGTAGTATCTGTAATTCCGAGGTACAATGAATGAATACCCTTACTGGCGTGTTGAGTCTACTCACTGACAGCCCACTAATACACCTCAAAACCTAGATTCATCCGCGATGATGAGCCGTGCACTGCTGACCCAGATAAAGATGATTCCGCAAGTAACTGTAATTGCAGGGTTCAAACCTAGATGGCGACAAAGAGGCAAAATTTACGTAATGCAGTTTTAATGATACTAAAACATGCTTATCTTTATACAATACAAATATAATTGAATTGAAAAGTAAAATAAGACGAAAAAATTCTATTGATTCAATTTAAATTCATTTTATTGGTTTGTTGGTAATTTATTTGATTTTTGGACTAATTTCTTCACACATTTTTCTTTTATTCTATCTACTCTTACAACACTGAACAACACTTTTTTGTAATCTGAAATATTATATTATATTGTATTATATGACCCTAATCCATAACCAAGTAGCATTGTAATAGTACATTGTATTTTATCATTTTATCTACTCTTACAACACTGAACAACACTTTTTTTGCATTCAGAAAAGATTATTATATTATTTTATATTACATTACATTACATTATATGTGACCCTGGATCATAACCAGTCGCAAGTAGCATGTTTATATCTGTAGCAATAGCCAAAAATGCATTGTATGGGTCAAAATTATCGATTTTTCTTTTCTAAAAATCATTAGGATATTACATAAGGATTATGTTCCATGAAGATCTTTTGTAAATTTCCTGTTGTAAATATATCAAAACCTATTTTTTGATTAGTAATATGCATTGCTAGAACTTCATTTGGACAACTTTAAAGGCGAGTTTCTCAATATTTGTATTTTTTTTTGCCCCCTCAGATTCCAGATTTTTATATAGTTGTATCTTGGCCAAATATTGTCCTAGCAAACCATACATCAGTGGAAATCTTATTTATTCAGCTTTCACATTATGTATAGATCTCAATTTCATTATATTATATTATACAAGTTTTTTTTGTTGTTTTTTTTTTTTTAAGAATATTAGTCATCATGTCTTTTATATATGTATGTCCACTCAGGATAAATGGGCATCTCGTATTTTATTCATTTATTTATTTATTTTTAAATCTGCTTCCTCAGTTGAGTATCCTGCAGAGTCCAAACGTGGCAGTGGAGATGAGCACTCAGCATCTGGCTTTGACCCCTATGCACCTGCAGCCACCATGGTCACCATGATCACTGAAGAAACTTACCCGTATGCTACAGCGGTGGAGTCTTTTGATTACGCCAAAGAGGATAAAACCTTGATAACACAGGTCCCTTATGGAGGGGACGCTGAGTTGGGAGTGGAGGGACCCACTGAATGCGACTGTGAAGCAGGAGAGCCCGGATTTGGAGGCTTTGCTGGACCCAAGGTTGATTATTGGAATGCCATGGCTTTGAATTATGTAAAGTTTAATGCATTCTTAAATTTGATTATTGCATTGAATTTTTACATTTACCCTTAGGGTTCTAGGGGGCTTCAAGGCAAACAGGGATTCCCTGGGGTTCAAGGAAGGGAGGTAAGAGCAAAACATTGTATTTTAATGTTCATGGTGTTGAATAGTAAATCCAAAATTTCACAAGATCAAACTGTCTGTTATATTAGGGTTACAAAGGAACCAAAGGAGTGAGAGGAAGAGGAGGAGACACTGGCCCTGAGGTGAGTGACAGGAAACATAGTTAAATGTGTGCATCCTGTGAATGCCAGGTCTTTTCTTGTTTACTTTACTAACCTCACTTGCCTTCTGTTTAGGGTGACTCTGGGCCTGATGGAGAAGATGGTGCATCTGGTTTCTCTGGTGCAATTGTGAGCCAAGAATTTTGGAAAACATTTACCTGCACTTTTTTGTGTTTCATTCCTGGAAATATGTTTAATAATATGTAATCTTCTTGCTTTTCTTCATAGGGCCTTCCAGGATTACCAGGGGACCCTGGTGAAACAGGTCAACTTGGATTAAAGGTAATGTTCGCACTAAAATAAGACAAAACTCAAGTTGTTAGTGGAAAATTGTAAATCTTTGTTGTAGTAGCAGAGCTATTTGGTGTTATTTTATGTGTATAAAGATTATCCAGACTTATATTTAATGCAGTTTGATGGTGCATTAATTGTGATTGAAACTAAATTTGTGTCATGCAGGGCGATTTCGGAATAGAAGGTCCACGTGGAGGAGTGGGTCTCCCTGGAAAAACTGTGAGCAAAACAGCATCTTCAGTAACACATATCACCACCAGCATTTTCTTTCCACATTACTTGAATGTTTTTATTCCCATTTCAGTCACGAAAGTAGATCACATACAGTAGCTGAGATGTTCTAGATCTCATTTGATAATTTAAAGCAACATCTGTGCAGTCATGTTAACTCCTCTAGTTTTTGTAATAGATAGATTCCTGACAAAAATTTTTTTATTTGTCTATGAAATTAATCTGAGGTAATATTTTTCTGACTGACTGCAGGGTCCTGTTGGTCCAAAAGGTAAATCTGGAAAACCAGGCGGTAAAGGTATTAAGGTGAGATGATTTACTCTGTAAATGTATAAAAATGTTGTCTTAATACCCATTGTTTATTTACTTTACTTACTTACTTTATTTATTTATCTTGATACTGATTTCATCTACCAGCAAGAGTGCAGATGTTAACATTGTGCCCTTGAGAAAGATGCTTAACTGAGTGTTTGCTGCCAAGGGGACTGTCCTTTCAATAAGCTTAAATAGATATAAAATATCTGCATAATGTCAAATGCTTCCCTATTCTGAATAAGTGTGAGTGTCACGAGTTTCATTTCCCATTTGCATGTGTGGGGAGTTTTTCTGTTCGTTTTGTTTGTCTGTTTTTTTTCTTCTTCTTCTATTTGTGTAATTAATGTATAATGTGTTGAACTATGTGTGGGTAGTGTGGGGTTGATATGACCTTTCAAATGAAGACAGCAGTGACCTTTTATTTAGTGCTTCTATGCATCTAGAGATTATTTGCTATTATTAATTTGTCGCACTGCATGACTATTTAAAGAGACAGTTCACCCAAAAATCAATCTTCAGTCTTTCAATAATATTGAAAAAAAATAACTGTAAAATAAATGTAAGTCAGTCTAGTTTTGTAGAAGAAAGGCATTCATATGTGACCCTGCAACACAAAACCAGTTTTAAGTATTATCGATTATCAATTTTTCTTTTATGTCAAAAATCATTAGGTTATTAAGTAAAGATCATGTTCCATGAAGATATTTTGTAAATTTCCTACTGTGAATATATCAAAACTTTTTTTTTTTTTTTTTTTTTGTAATATGATTGGCTAAGAACTTCATGTGGACAACTTTAAAGGCGATTTTCTCAATATTTTGATTTTTTTCACCCTCAGATTCCAGATTTTCAAATAGTTGTATCTCGGCCAAATAGTGTCCAAACAAACCATACATCAGTGCTTATTTAACAAAGTATATTTTTATAGCTTTCAGATGATGTATCAATTTTGTGGTCCAGGGTCACATACAGTATAGGTTTGCAACAACGTGAGGGTGCATAAACAATGACAGAATTTCCATTTTGGGGAGAACTATCCCGTTAAGTGAATTGCAAACAAGCTGAAATGGAAAACCCCACAGTTTAGATACCAGTTACAACACTTATGTAGACTTAAATATGTATATTTAATGGATATTTAATAATATTTAAAAGTCCATCTTAATTGTCAGCTTCTCATGTAACTGATACATTTCCAGTTGAGTCTTGATTTGTCCAGACGTGTCTTGAAACTTTGAATTAAAAACATTTCTGAGAAATTCCCCCATCTTTCAACAGGGTTCTGTTGGCAAAAAAGGAAAACAAGGTCCTGAAGGAAGACAGGGACAGAAGGTTGGCACCCAGGATTACAGGCATAACTATTAGTTTGACAAACGTTTTACATCTGCTGCTGACTAAACCTTCATTTTCTCTTTGCATAATCAGGGTCAGACAGGAGCACCTGGATTCTCAGGAGACCATGGAGAGCAGGGTTACTTGGTGATAAAATCACTCAGAAGCTTTCTATTTCTCTTTCTCATATTGTACCATCAGGAAAATCCCTGTAGTAATCTCACTATAATACTATATTTTTCACCTATCATGCTATCAGGGTTATCCAGGAGTTCCAGGAAACCGTGGGGTAACGGGACCAAAGGTCTGTTCTCATTAAAGCACTTGTGGTTATTAGTACCCACAAAGTACCCTTTACTCATCATAATATTTTATATAATTCCAACTAAAAGCTTCGCCATGAGTAAGCTCTTGGTGACTAACCGGTGACTAAGATTTGTTAGGCAAATTTCTCTTACTGTTTGCTATCATCTTCAGGGTGCTAAAGGAACAGGTGGCTTGCCAGGAAGTGATGGGGAGCCGGGAGAGGATGTGAGTAGTTGTTCATGCATATATCATTACTCATGAAAAAAACACGTGTGTACTGTGTTTCTGAGAGAAATAGTTTTTTTCAGGGTCCTCTTGGTGTTCCAGGAGTTGAGGGGGTGCCTGGACCTTTTGGACCTAAGGTAAGAGAAAATATAGTGGCATGGCTGTGATTCAGCCGTAGATATTCACAGCGTGCCAATATACAGCCATATCGCACAGCTACGAGTGTGGCATTGCATTTATACAACAGTTCGACGTGTTAAACACATAAGAAACAACAACGGAGTGTCTTAAAAAACTATTTTGTACAAACTACTTCCTTCCGCCCTGCATTCAAATCTAAGTTTGACAGTTTACACCCCTGAGCCCAAGTCACCGTTACTAATCAAAAATGTCCCTTTAGAACAAGTAACAAAGGAACGTTGAGTTGCTTGATTAAATGCTTATTGTATTACTGCATTAAAAGCTCACTGTATTATGTAGATTATAGGGATGCACCGATCCGAATCGGCTGATCATGCTTGCGCGTTTTGTCAGTAAAGCCGGTTCTGTAATCAGCGGTAAATGCCATCAGGTGCGTGATTTCACGTTGAGCCGTATATACTACACACAGCCGTTGTTTACCGACGAGCTGCGCAAATCCATGTTTATTATCAGTGTGAATGTGCGCAGCTCGTCAGTGAACAACGGCTGTGTGTAGTATATACGGCTCAACGTGAAATCACGCACCTGATGGCATTTACCGCTGATTACAGAACCGGCTTTACTGACAAAACGCGCAAATGATCGGCCGATTCGGATCGGTGCATCCCTAGTAGATTAGAGTATTATGAGAGAGATTTAAGCGTGATTACCTGCATTTATTCTTCAGCTCAATCTTATAATCACAATAAAACATTAGTTTTAATGTCTGCTGAGGAAAGCGATATCTTTGTCATACTATCCTTTCATCTGTTTAGGGTGATTTTTTTTATGACAGCGCTGTTGAGTGCATTTTTGGCTGCGTCTTACAAGGTGTTGAGTAAAAATAACTTCAGTTTCTTTCAATATAAAAGTCTTTACTACTGACTCACAGTCTCTTGTAGCCATCTAATGGTAGAGCAATGTAATTTAAATCTCCATCACGAACAAACACTGTTTCCTAATGCGAAATACTATTATTAAATACTGCTAATATTTATATAAAATATTATTTAGGAATAATAATATTTAGTAACCAACAACAGCCATCATAAAATTTGATAGGCAACTTAAAATATAACAATGAGATTTTGCACTTAGCAAAAACTATTTGCTCTGGAACAAATAATAAGACAAAAGACTGCCTGTTAGAGTTACCCAAAACGAATTATATCTCATGTTTAACCACTATAGAGACAGAGCTAGCGACAAATTCCAGAAGATCTGGCCTA
The DNA here is from genome assembly GCF_049309525.1 of Garra rufa. Taxonomy (NCBI): domain Eukaryota; kingdom Metazoa; phylum Chordata; class Actinopteri; order Cypriniformes; family Cyprinidae; genus Garra; species Garra rufa. Next base: position 14,863,022 of record NC_133369.1, on the reverse strand, counting down.
GGTAAGGCTGCTCTCGATGGGTCTGTGATTGCTCAAATTTTCAAATAGATGTTATATTTATTGACAAACTCCATATTGTAAGTCTAAACAATTACACTCTTACCTTAAAAACTCTTAAAAACAATACTGTTAAGAAGAGTATTATTTATAAAATACGAACAGTAAAACGGAGAATATCGCACTACTCAGCCAATCAGACTTGAGGTCCAGAAATAACTTTGTGTGTGTGTGTGTGTGTGTGTGTGTGTGTGTGTGTGTGTGTGTGTGTGTGTGTGTGTGTGTGTATGTGTTTATACACACACACACACACACACACACACACACACACACACACGTTTGTTTTTGTGAATTGTGGGGACATTCCATAGACGTAATGGTTTTTATACTGTACAAACGATATTTGCTATCACCCTACACCTTCCCTACACCTAAACCTAGCCCTCACAGGAGACTATGCATATCTTTACATTCTCAAAAAAACGTATTCTGTATGATTTATAAGCCTTTTGAAAAGTGGGGACATGGGCAATGTCCTCATAAGTCACCCTCTCCTTGTAATACCTATGTCATACCCATGTTATTACACAAATAAATTTGTGTCCTGATATGTCACAAAAACAAACACACACATACAGACACACACACACACACACACATACATACAGAAAAAAAGTATTCATACTCCTTTTTTTCTCACATTTTATGTTGCTGCCTTATGTTGAACTGCTCTAAATGACTTTTTCCCACATCAATCTATTCTCCATACAACATATTGACAAAGCAAAAACAGAATTGTCACAACTTTTAGAAAAATGTATTTTAAAAAAATAATAATAAGTATATTGCATAAGTATTCATTCCCTTAACTCAGTATTTAGCTGAAGCACTTTTATAGCCTCAAGTCTTTTTGAGGTATGATGCAACAAGCTTTGCACAGCATTTGGCAGTTATCTGCCATTCTTCAGTCTACTGTCAAGTTGGATGGGGGCAGATGCACATTTAATGCAGGAACATAACAAAACGTAAAAAAGGAAGGAGTATAAATATTTTCGCAAGGCAATTTCTTTTTAATTCTTTGTGAATTTACTATCAGTTTTCAAGTGAAAACAGTTTCAAAGGATTTTTTTCTTCAAAATTTGCAAGAAGTTTGATAAATTTCCTTCTTCCTCTTTCTACAGGGTTTGAAAGGTGATCGTGGTTTGAGGGGGCGACCCGGAAGAGTAGGAACTGTGGTACGTTATGTATTTGGCCCTTTAGGGGGATATTATACTTCCCTATTATGTGCGTGACACACTTGTGATACTGTGTGAAGCCAGACAAGGCTGATCTGTTGACTATCATGTGACTTCTTTTCTATATCAAAACAAAAGCCATATTATGGCTCTGTGGCAAATGCACCATATTATTTGTTAGGTTGGAAATCACCAGATGTTCTGGTTGCTCTTGTTAATATTATTCCAGAGGGGAAAGTCCCTAAACTTTGGGGATTTACCAGACAGTACGCCACACCCAAAACGGAAAGTGAAACTACAACTTCTATTTATACCTACGCAGTTTCACTACATTTAACCTATTTCCTGAAACAGCAGTGTAGGTCTGTTTACTTCTCAGATGATCTGGGTTTTCCCTTACTTTTTCTCCATGAAGGAAATGAGACAGGACTATGCTATGCATAGCATAGTATAAACATAGCATAAACAAGTATTTTAGACTAAACTATAAAAGGTAATATAAAAGATTACTCATTTTTATGTGACAAACATTATGTAACACTGTATGTTTTGCAATATCAAGAACATCCATTTGGACATTTTTTCTCCCTGTTAAAAAGAGCAACAGGTTTGAGGTTTTATTAGACTTTTTGATTTTTTTTTTTTTTAATAGGGTCCACAAGGAGACAGTGGAGATGCAGGAGTTCCAGGGAAACCTGGACCAAAAGGCTTGCCTGGCCCAACAGTATGCAACTGATTTCAGTTTCGAAATTATTAATCAATTAGTTAATCAAATTTCACATTAATCATCAGTTCACTGTTTGTTGATTTTCACATCCAATTGAAGACATGATTAAAAATACACTTAGAACAGTAATTATTATTATTTTTTTAAATCCAAAATGATCATCAAATTTTTTGCTCTACAGGGTGCCAAAGGGGAAACAGGACCAGATGGTGAAAAGGTAATATGAGTATAATATTAGCCACAAATATTGTATAGGCATTACATAAAATAATGCTATGACCATTAAAATGTTTTAAATTATTTTTTAAAATTAAATGTTTTGAATTATCTCAGGGGGCAGGAGGACGTAAAGGAGGAAAGGGTGTTAAAGGAGGCAAGGTACACCTGCTAGAATCTAAACTAGCCATCACAGTTTCTCTTCCTCTTTCCATTACGCTAGACAGTTTTTATTATAACCACAATTTCATCATCATTTCACTTTACAGGGAGACGCTGGATCTCGTGGTGACAAAGGGCAGGTTAGTTTCACTGTTGAGGTTAACATTTTTACGTCAGAGCCATGACACAATGGTAGGTCACAAGCTCGTGACGAACAAAAACGTAAGTTTGAATCTGATCCACACTGTTTCCTCGTGTCATCTTCAATAGCTCCATTACTTCTATGTTTAGTGCCACATGATCCTTTAGAAATCATTGTAACATGCTGATTTGGTGCTCAAGAATATTATAGTATTATTGTCTATGGTGAAAAAAGTTACCTCAAGTTAACTTAATTTGTTTGTGGAAACTTTGGTAATTTTTCACTTCTGTCAATTTTATCAGTGCAATGTAGTAAAATGTACAAAATACATACATACATAGATTTTTCTTATGTGATGCAGCGTGGGGTGAAGGGTCGTTTCGGTCGTGATGGTATTGCTGGTCCAATTGGACCTCCTGGTCTTCCTGGTCCCAGAGGTGATGAAGGCCCTAGAGGCGACCAGGGAGTGACCGGACAGAGTGGGCCAAAAGGAGAGCCAGGTGAAGCTGTGCGTATCATGAGAAATTAATTTTGAGTATATGAAAATATTAAATGTTAAATATTGATTTCTGTAATCAAATACAGTTTACATACACCTTGCAGATCTGCAAGATGTTAATTATTTTACCAAAATAAGAGGGATCATACAAAACTGACCTGAGTAAGATATTTGACAAAAACATGTTTAGATATAGTCCACAAGAAAAAAATAACAGTTGAATTTATAAAAATGAGACCGTTCAGAAGTTTACATACACTTGATTCTTAATACTGTTGTTTCCTGAATGATCCAAAGCTGTTTTTTTTTTTTTTGTTGTTGTTTTTTGTTTGTTTGTTTTGTTTAGTGATAGTTGTCCATTGTTTGTCCTGAACAGTTAAACAGCCTGCTGTTCATCAGAAAAATCCTTTAGGTCCCACAAACTAAATTTTTTGTGTATTTCAACTCTTTCCAACAATGTCTGTATGATTTTGAGATCCATCTTTTCACACTGAGAACAACTGAGGGACTCAGCAACTACTACAGAAGATTCAAACACTCACTGAAAAAATATGCATTAAGAGCCGGGGGTGAAAACTTTTTTTAATTTTAAAATCAGGGTAAATTCTACTTCTTAAATTGTATCTTCTGGGAAACATATAAGTATCTTCTGTAGCTTCAGAAGGGCAGTATTAAATGAAAAATATGATATTTAGGCAAAACAAGAAAAATGTACACATCTTCATTCTGCTCAAAAGTTTACACCCCTGGCTCTTAATGCATCGTTTTTTGTTTTTTTTGATTGTTTGTTTGTTTTTTTCTGGAGAATCAGTGAGTGTTTGAACCTTCAGTGATAGTCCCTCAGTTGTTCTCAGTGTGAAAAGATGGATCTCAAAATCATACAGCCATTGTTGGAAAGGGTTCAAATACACAAAAATGCTGAAAAACCACAGAGTTTGTGGGACCTGAAGGATTTTTCAAAAGAACAGCAGACAGTTTAACTGTTCAGGACAAACAAGGAACTCATGAACAACAATCACTAAACAAAAAGAACACAGCTGTGGATCATTCAGGTAACAACGCAGTATTAAGAATAAAAAAAACGGGGTTTTTATAAACTCAACTATTATTTTCTCTTGTGGACTGTATGTAAATGTATTTTATGTGAAATATTTTATTCAGGCCAGTACAGGACAGTAAAAATAATGTGTGTTTTGTATGATCCCTCTTATTTTGGTAATGCAATTAACATTTTGCAGATTGTGCAGATTGACTTTAACTGTATATTGGCTCAACTCACTCTGTGCAGGGTCCAGGACTGACGGATGAGCAGGTGTTGCAGCTGTGTCAAGGTGTAGTCACCACTCAGATCTCTCAGTATGCTGCATCTATACGTGCCAAATGCGTACAGGGCTGTCCGATCAACAACCGTACCCTCATCGGACCCCCAGGAGTCACAGGCCCTTCTGGAAGCCCTGGAAAACCTGTGAGCTGATAAATGAAGTTGATACAAAACTGGCATATGACAACACTCTTACTTTATAAACAAATAACACAATGTATTTCATTCAGGGTAAAGCAGGAAAGACAGGTGCTAAAGGAGAAAGAGGCCCTCAAGGAATGAAAGGTCTAGAGGGCCAGAAAGGAGCTTCAGGGGACAGAGGTACTGCACTGACATTACTATTACATTTTTTTAAAGGGATAGTTCACCCAAAAATAAAAATTCTGTCATTTATTACTTCCCTTAATTACTTTGTTCATCTTCAGAACACAAATTAAGATATTTTTGATGAAATCCAAGAGCTTTCTGAGCCATGTTCAAGCGGCCCAAAAAGAACTCAAAACTGTTCCACCCAAAAATAAAAAATTCTCATCATCACTTATTCATTCATCATTTACTCCTTCTCGTCATGTTTTTCCAAACTTGTGTTATACTTTTTAAAACAAATTTGGAGAAATATATTTTTAACCAAACAGTTTTAGATCCCATTGACTTCCTTATTTCTTAGTATGGACAAAAAATATATCATTTTTGTCCATAGGACCTAAAACGATTCCACCCAAAAATTCCAAACCTGCATAACTTTCTTTCTGCTGTGGAACACATAAAAAGATATTTCAAAGAATATACTGGTAACCGGTTCCAGATCCCATTGACTTCCATAGTATGGACAACAAATACTATGGGACTGTTTGGTTACCAACATTTTTCAAAATATCTTCTTTTGTGTTCCATGGAAGAAAGTCATACAGGTTTGAAATTACATCATTTCTGGTTGGATTTTCCCTAAGAAGAAGAAAAACAAAAACAAAAACAAAAACAAAAAACAAAGGATTTATGCAAACAAATGAGCCCTCTGTGTTTTTCTAAAGGTGCTAAAGGTCAAAAAGGACAGAGAGGTGATTCTGGAAAAGGTCTTCCAGGGCATGATGGTCATCAAGGCCTAAGAGGTGGGATAACTTTCTGTCTGCTATTTCAGCAACTGTGGATTAGATGTAGTTAGCCCTGGATTATTTCTCGTAACAGGACTGCCAGGCCATGCAGCAGAACCAAAAGATGGAATGGATGGGCCGCGAGGACCCCGTGGGTTTCCCGGGCCTGTGGGTCAGTCTGGCATGATCGGCGATGCGGGAATACCCGGCGTGTGTGAGGCACGAGACTGCAGCATTCATGCGCCTGTAATGCGCAAAGAAATGGGATTGGTTAAAGGCCCCCTCAGCCAGGCCTGAGAACAGGGACAAATTTGAGTAACCCCAGACAGAAGATAATCTCCAGCAGAGATCTGTCGGATGGAAGAAATCACATACAAACAGACTGGAGCCCAGAAATATATAAAGTGAAATCCAAAAATGAAACTATACAAAAACCAGCACTTTCGGTTTCATCCATCATCAATGTTTTGGTTTCATTATGAACGCAATACGGGCATGTAAATAATTGTGTAAAGCATCTTAAATATACATCTAGTGTGTCCTGAAATATCATGCTTTATTTTCTTGATTCATTAAGCTGAATTAAAGATACTTTTTTGTAAACTTGTTAAACTGTGTTTGATTGTGTGGCATGAATATAGTGTAACCACAAAATTTTATGATCATTGTTCAGGCTGTTATCATATTATCACACCTTTTTTTGAATAACTGTTAAAACCATTTTTTTTCTGATGAATATATTATGGACAAAATTAATTTATGACAGAAATAGTGTTTATAATATAATAATAATTCATGCAATACAAGAAAAGGAAAAAGTTTAAAGGTCACACAAGGGTTGTGATTATTGCTTTATACAAAAAAATAATAAAAATAAAAATAAAGCTTCATTGTTGGTACATGAATTTCTTAATGAATTCAACTATTATATAAAAACAAAATACAAAAATAGAATACAATATTTAGAACATTTTATACAAATAATATGTCCTATAAGTGATGTTTTCTGAACAAATTTAGGGAGGAGCTCGCGCAGATAATTAACACGGCTGGTTCACCATCAGCAATCATTCCCAATCATCCCAGGAAATCCCTATAAATATCACAACATTCCTACCTTCACTATCTCTTGTTTCATCAAGGCCCTCCTCCTCCCCGTCTCCTCACCTTTTTTCCCAAAGGGGGAGCGCTTATAGGGTTCGGGCCAATGCTGAGCTCGGACCCCTCCCCCTGGGCGGGGGAGAGCCCTGGGCTCGGGAATGGCTACCGAGCTCGAGGCCCTCTCCCGGACAGCACGCCAAATATGCTCAACCTTTCACTCAGTTCATTATCAGTAAGAGGGAACTCGTTAAACATACATTCAGAGGTAGATTTTAGCTTTTTTTTTTTTTTTTTACTTTTTGAAGCAGCATAAAAAGTGCACCATGCGAAAATGTCGGCAGCTGAGAGACCCTGAATCCAAGGTTTTCATGTTTCTCCCTGTGCAGACAGCTACATACAAGACAAATTATGCTATGCTAATCTATTCCTAACTGTATATGTGACCGTGGACCACCAAACCAGTCATAAACGTTACATTTTTTGAAATTGAGATTTATACATCATCCGAAAGCTGAATAAATAATCTGAATAAGTCTTTCTATTGGTGTATGGTTTGTTAGGATAGAACAATATTTGGCCAAGATAAAACAGTTTGAAAATTTGAATGAGGGTGCAAATAAAATCGAAAATCGATAATTTTGACCCTTACGATGTATTGTTGGCTACTGCTACATTTATAACCGTTCTTCTTATAACCTTTGTGGTCCAGGATCACATTTAACATCTACTATTGCTGTAAACAAATGTAATAAAGCACTGCTGTAATAAAGCGAATGCCAAAAAACAAAAACTATAAAGTTTAAGAGGATTCACTGTCCCATATCACAGTGAGTGGCTTGAAAATTGCATCTGTTGTTTTTGTTTGTATGCACACAGCAGAAGCACAGCAACGGCTATGACCACCAAGGCAATGGACGGGAAAATACCTAAAAAACATAAACATATAGATAAGTCCTATGAAATGAAACTAAAACTAAAACTGTTACTGTACTAACAGTATTATATATTGCACAATGCACATTCACACACATGGAGTATTTGTTATGTATTACCAAAGCGACCTCTGTACACAGTGTTGATCAGTGGTTGAGGGACTCTTTGGCCTAAAATGAAACAAGCAAAAATCTTTTAGCATTGGCTAATCAATAATAAACAATAAAGTACTGGTTAAAAATAAACTTAAACAATAAAGTACTGGTTAAAACTAAACTTACCATAAAAATGAACACGGTACTCAGTCAAATAATCCTTTAAAATTGAAAGAGATACAAATGCTGGTTATGTACAATTCAAATGCTAATGAAAACACGGCTGAAAATGACTCACTCTTGAGCATATTACAGCCAGGGTGATATTGACGCAGTCAGTCAGAACGATTCTCCCAACGGATAACTCTTTGCATGGAGTGTGGCACTCTGGGGTGGATCTTAGAAATGTTGCAATTGACTGATGGATGCAAAAAGTTCAAATCAGAGACATGCAGTGTATAGAATCTATCACTGGACTTCAACAAAGACTATAGAATACCTAAGACATGTCACTCGTATAGTTTTAAATGGGGAAAAATGCAACGCTCATTATGGCCGCAAAGCCACTTCTTAGTGAAAGAGCCAATCGTTGATTAGTAAAGTCAGCTCGTCACTGCAGCAGCCGTTAGAAGTCCCGGGTTGTTATAGACCATATTTATAGGGCAGTTCTTGTTGGATTTCTTTGGAGATTTAAAATATGAAATTTAATCGTAAGCTCGGTGAACAGTTTTGGAGAATTTGATGTTTCCCCATTCAAAGAGATAGGAGCTGCACTTGCATGCCCCAGAGGCGTTTCAAAGATGGCCGCCGAGTGACATGACTTGCCTTAAATGGACTTTGACTTTAACCAGTTCTTCAATCTACTCACATGATCCTGTGAAGACCAATACTGATCACAGTCTGGGTTCGTCATCGCATATTCAGATTGTGCATAGTGCAATTTTTCTGTACAGTTGTAGTATTGTGTCGTCTCTGTGACTGTATCATACACTGAGGGAAAAAAAAGATGCATTATGACGTTTCATTCCATTATAGCATATACAGTTGAAGTCAAAAGTTTACATGCACCTTGCAGAATCTCCAAAATGAGATATTCAGGCAAAATAGGAAAAATGTACACATCTTCAGTCTGTTCAAAAGTTTACACACCTGGCTCTTAATACAGTTTTTCTGAAGCATCAGTGAGCGTTTGAAATGTAATAGTTGCATGGGTCCCTCAGTTGTCTTCAGTGTGAAAAGATCATACAGTCATTGCTGGAAAGGGCTCAAATACACAAAAATGCTGAAAGAACTTATGGGACCTAAAGGATTTTTTCTAAAGAACAGCAGGCAGTTTAACTGTTCAGGACAAACAAGGGACTCATGAACAACTATTACTATATAATTATATATATATATATATATATATATATACTCTAGTGAAAGACGCCTCATTGTACCACCACAGAGAGGCATGAAATCACTTTCCAAGACATTCTCATTCAACGTCCCTGCCTGGTGGAATGATCTTCCCACCCCTATCCGGAATGCAGACTCCTTAACTGTCTTCAAGCGACTGCTGAAAACCCATCTTTTTCGACACTATTTGACTCAATAAAAAAAAAAAAAAAAACTTTTGTTCTCCTCTCTTTCTTGATCTTCCCTTTCTAGCCAGTACTCATCTAACAACGCCTGATATATGGTATTTTTGAGCACTTCCTATGTTGATCTGCCTCCTTAGGATGAATCACTTGTTGTATTCCCCAATTGTAAGTCGCTTTGGATAAAAGCGTCTGCTAAATGAATAAATGTAAATGTAAATGTATTAGTAATAGTTGTTCATGAGTCCCTTGTTTTGTATGTATATATATATACATATATATATATATATATATACAGCTGTGAATCATTCAGGTAAGAACACAGTAGTTTTAGAAATTTTAGAATTTTAGAAATTCAACAATTATTTTCTCTTGTGGACCATTTGTGAACGTCTTTTATGTGAAATATCTTATTCAGGTCAGTACCTAAATAAAAAAAAACATGCATTTTGTATGATCCCTCTTATTTTGGTAAAATAACATTTTCACATTCTGCAAGGTGCATGTAAACTTTTCACTTCAACTGTATTTAGAAAAGGAAATCATCAGGTGCAACACAAGAAAAGTCTGAAGCATTTTATACGCGTGTCAAAGTAAATAAAGCGTATTTTGTATGTTTGTGTGTGTGTTTCTGTGATGTAAGTGAGACGTTTATTTGAGACGGACAGGTTTCAGTTTAAAACTACAGTGAATGCCAAAACGTGCAGCAACATTACATCATGGGGGAATCCCAATGGAGTTTTGTTAAGTAGCCTAAATCGTTTTACTTTCTCCGCCGAACATATTTTTAAAAATTAACTGCATTAATAACATTCTAACAAGATTAAGATGCACTGTGAAACTGAAAAACCAAGGAAGACTGCTGAGAATTGTCGCAACAGCAAAACACAACAGAGCCAGAATTCAAATCTAGAATAAGGCAAACTGACAAAAACAAACCGATACATGTGGATAACCACCGTAACCCCCAAACGCTCACGCTTACTTGACCGCTAATGAGGTTATAGAAAATAAACGTGCCGTTGCATCATTCATTGCCATCGCACTGTTTTAAATAATACGTCAGCGTAAATTAAGATAATATATGAAGCAAGTCAACCGGAGTTTTGCATGAAATATCTTACCAGGCATAATAAAGAACGATAGCAACATGAACCAAGCTTGAAATGTCATTATCCAGCACATCGTGTGTCGCTCATCTAGTAGCTGTCAATAGAAGTGTTTGCATGAACTACACTGTTCCGGGTTTCAGTTTGTAATTACTCTCGCGTGAGCATGACAGACAGGGAATTCCCTTAACTTCTGCTTAAGAGCAAGTATAAAGCAACCACCAACAGACGCAACACGCAGTCAACGTGTCGACACCACGCTGTACTCAGAACCATGCATCAATTCTCGGTATTCGTCGCCTGTCTCGTCATTTCAGGTAAGACTTTACTCATATTCCTGAGAGCTTTTGATTGACTGTTGATGATCCATTGACACAAAGTGTTTTGTTTCTAGCTGTGGCGGAGGGAGTCCGGCAGGAGATTCGCCTCATCAGTGGTGAGGACGCAGTCTTGAATTGTGAGGCGAAATCAAAGCCCGACGTCCGGTATCGTTGGGTCACATGGTACAAGGTAAAGTTATATATTTTTCTGATATAGAACCTTTCGTTTTTCCTCACATTTTCATGTTTTGCACTGAATGTTCAAATAAATATACCCCTATGTTTTTTCTAGTGTTTCAATGAAGATGTCATTTAACTTAAAGCTAAATTTTGTTTTGTAGGTTTCTGAAGAGCCTTCTCACCTGTTAACTGGACTTGTGAGGAAGAAGCTGACTGAAAACAACAGCACAGTGGAAAAATATAAAGGTGTCGAACGAGAGGTCAAGCTACTTGAGAGCTCAATGAACCTTCTTCTGTCTAATGTAACTGAAGAGGACAGTGGGATATACAAATGCTTTCTATCTGCTCCCCTTGGCCATCAGAACCAAGAAGGCGAAACTGTTTTAAAAGTGACTGGTAAGTCTGGGGGTTTATAACGACCACAAAAGTATTTAAACGCATACTTAAAACACACTTAAAATATGGTTTAGATGGTTTAGACATTTCTGAATCAAGCTCACTGGGATGATCTAGTACGTTAACCAAAGGTGTATTTCATCTCAAAGCAAAAATATTCATAAAATTCATACAATTAAGTGTGGCTTCCAAATACTTTTTAAGGACAATATACTTCAACTGTGAGCAAAAGCTCACAAGCTAGCAATGTGATGTTCAACCTTTTTTTGTCCCTTCTAATTTTTAGATCATGCTACATTTGAAAAAATGGAATTTAATGAACGTGATACAATTCATATAATTGTGGCAGTCACAGTACTCATTATGGCACTGCTGATGTTCTGCATGAGCTATGTAAGTAATCAAAAATGTAATATACAAATACTTTGAGTCAAGATGCATTTATTTTTAAGGTATTTACCAGAGTCATGTTTACAACAGGTTTGTTTGAGGAATGTATTTCAAAGCAACAAGAAGCTGCTAAAAGACTCTTTGCTCAAAGTGCAACATCAAGGCAAGAACATTATCGTCCCCAATCATTTGATTTGCAAGAACATGCCTGAAGTGTATGTGTGATAGTGACCAGAGTACATGGACTAGTGCTCAGTAGAAATCAAACACAGCTATCGCACAGGACTCGGACAGTCCACAGAGCTTGTGCTGAAGAGGAGCATTGATAGACGTGCAGGAAGTAGCAACCTACCTGATAAGTTAGTCAAGGTGCAAAGAGTGACTGATGCACGCACATAGGTTTCAACATCATCAACAGCATCTTTTGAAAACATCATCCTTACATCATGAGGGACAGTAGGCGCATTTTCATTACAGATTTGCCGATTATTTTATAAATGTCGATTAAAAAGTATTGCCAATTAACCAATGCTTTGCGACTAAAATTGTTCCTCTTGCAATGAGTCATGGCAACGGATTTTGTGGGATTCATTTTGCATTCATTTTGCTCAATTAAAGGGGTAATGGAAACACCGCTAATTGCACAGAAACTCCCATATTTCGGAAAAAAGTTTTTACACTCGCATGAGGTGTTTTTTCAGGCAATTCGAAAAAGGAATATTTCGCAAAACAGCAATGGAAACAGTTTTTCGCATTTACAGGTCACAGTCAATTAAATTGCCAAAATGTGAACACTATGGAAGTGGAGAAGGACTGGCCAAAAACAGACCATGTTAGGATGTTATGTTAGGGGGCGCAATGTTATTGCTAGGCATGCTAAAGAAATGATAATGAAAAGTTCTGTCTATATAGACAAAAAAAAAAAAACATTTTCAAATAATTTTTTAAATTTTGTTTTCAATGGCATTCTTATAGAAATAGAAACAAAAAAAAAACTACCTCATAAAATATTTTGCTGTTTTTCACAAAAACGGGTAAATATTAATTACATGGATTTGCGATTTTCTTTTTTTTAATGGCAGTAGGTGAATTGTATGTTTACTGAATAAAATGTGAAAAAATGTAAAGTTATTGCTACAGTTTTGTTCTGGTAAGGCTGCACATATGTTTTTTTTATGAATCACGTCACAAGTGATGTATTTTTAATAAGACCTATTTTTTTCTGTCACTTTGCTATTTTTTTTCTTCACTATTTTTCAGCCTACCAATTCATTAAAACTGAAGTTCATGAAGAAAAAATAATCTGGTCATTGTTTTTTTTTTCTATCTTTATGAATATATTTTTATTATTACAATAATCTTTTAAATCATCATTTGGGATTCACATTAAAATTTAAGCAATAAAGTTTTGGTGTTCCAATTTTTACATTCTAACTCTTTTAGGAGGGCCATACCAGCAGCATTCAACATGAAATTACCTTACTAAGGAAGTAACACATGTTTAAAGCACAAAGACAGAAAAAGTTAGACGATGTCATGGCGCTCTCTAGTGGCTGGTAAACCACAACCACTACACTCTAAAAATGCTGGGTTAAAAACAATTTGGCAACCCAAACGCTGGGTCAATATTGTACAGAACATATGCTGGGTTATTTTGACCCAGCTAGTTGGGATAAATGTTTAAGTCAACTATTGTTTAAAAATAACTATTTTGCTGGCTTGAAATAGGCTAGAAATTAAAAATCACACACGGAATTACTTGAGGCAATAATCAAAAGATGAACATTTATAGACAAGTTGAATTTGGGTGACTACTACAGCATAATTTACAATATTACACACAATTAAACTAGTTTACCAACATTTTAAATAATACAATTTGAAAATTCAAAAGAAGCATTTTAACTGAAGCGTATTCAACCCTTCTCTTTACAGCTTTTCACCCAAATAATCTCTTGCCAGTGTGTCGGCGAAATCGAAGCTGGGGTGATGGGCTTTTTTTCGCCGTGAACTATGAACCTCAGAGCGCCGCCTCGCATTTCACTCGTAGCTTAAACACTCGTGACTGACTTCATAATCTGGCCATAAACAAACAGTACTAAGATTAGGGAACATATTTTAACATCAAATTAAATTAAATTCAGTATTTATAATGAATAAAATCAGTTTATGTTATGCAAGACGAAACCATCATTCGAAACGACCGATCGTCTCCTCCTTGTATGTAGCCTTGCATAAAATATTAGAATTTGCAGCACAATAAAGACTTTACAAATGGAATACAATGTATACAAACCTTTATTTTTGATAAAGAAGTGCACCAAATTGGCACTGAGAATCACTCTCTCCAGTGTAGAGGACGCAAAAAGGCCATGTTCAGCAGCTGGGTTGTTTCATCAGAGATGGGCTCAACCCAGAAGTTGGGTAGAAAAAAACATTAACCCATTAAAAATAGCCCATCAGCTTAGTTACAGAAAATCTACCCAGCAACTGGGTAAGAAAATAGCAAAGCGAAGCTGTAAATTCAATAATTTGAAATAGTCAAAGGAGTAGTTAACTTTCGGAACACAAATTTACATTTAATATACTCACCCCCTTGTCATCCAAGATGTTCATGTCTTTCTTTCTTCAGTCTTAGGGAAATGTGTTTTTTTTTTTTTTGAGGAAAACATTCAGGTTTTCTCTCCATATAATGGACTTCTATGCTGCCCCTGAGTTTGAACTTTTAAAATGCAGCTTCAAATGGCTCTAAATGATCACAGCTGAGGAAAGAAGGGTCTTATCTAGCGAAATTTAATTTAATTAAGTTATTTTTAAAAAAAAATAATTACAATTTATATACTTTTTAACCTCATATGCTCGTCTTATCTAGCTCTGTTTAGAGATTTAAAAGTATATAAATTGTAAATGTTTTTAAAAACTAACTGTTTCACTAGATAAGACCCTTCTTCCTCGGCTGAAATTGTTTAGAGCCCTTTGAAGCTGCATTTCAACTGCATTTTGGAAGTTCAAACTCAGGGGCACCATAGAAGACCATTATATTGAGAGAAATCCTGAAATGTTTTCCTCAAAAAAACTAATTTCTTTATGACTGACAGAAAGACATGAACATCTTGGATGACAAGGGGGTGAGTACATTATCCGTAAATTTTTGTTCTGAAAGTGAACTACTCCTTTAAGCATCTGAGTATAACCAGCCCAGTCTGTCCATTTATCAAGCTCACAAATTAGCTCAAAAACCTGTGTGACATATCATTATTATAAATTATAACACAGAACTTGTGGATGTTATTGATGGTGGTGATGACGGGATTCCGCAGCCATCTGACTGTAGTAGTAAGCATGCTTGAAATAAAAAAATAAAATAAGACAAACTGCTTTGCCACAACCACTGACCCACAACATAAGAAATGAGTTTCACCTCAAACACTCAGTTAGCATTCTAGATCTTATTTTTTCAAGCTCAAATGGAGTGTTTCATTTTTAAACTCATGTTGGGTCTGACATACTTTCATGGAACAGAAACACAAACCAAACCGCATTTTACATAATGCTCCAATGGAAACCTGGCACAATGGGAAATGCTAAATGAAGTCCTCATGATTTACATAAACCTTGACTTATAATCGTCAATGAGTCACTTACTGGATTTGATAATATGACTGGCTCTCAATCAAGTTATTCACCACACCAGACATAGTTATGATATCAAATGGTTTGGCTGATATTATTAAGTATGTGTTATGTAAAAAATGTGATTCTTATCCAGTCAAGCACATATGGGAAGGAGTGGGTAAACACAAGTTGATAAACTATTCTTTTCTCCTTTGTTATCCCTTTAACTGTCTTGTTTCTAAACATGCTTGCTGTTCAGCATGTTTTTTTTTACTTTAGATTACAACAGGTCAAACAGTCATGAATGGACATTTTAGTTTGTAGAATAAATCTATTTAAGTACCCAAACTATTCATCCTTAGAGTTGGATATAAAATGTTGAACAATTAATATTGTTGTACTAAACTGATATTTTATGTACATACACTAAATCGATTTCAGTAATATTGAAAAATATTTCTGGCTCTTTTAATCAATACATACTGTAAATTCATTCAACCTTACAATTAACCAATATATTTGAATGCTTTTAAAGAAAATAAAAAAAGCTACCAATCCATTACCATAGTAAAACAATGTTGTGAATATGTATCTTTAATTACACATTGTCATATAAACAAGTTAATTAGACATCGGACTTAACTGAGAAGTGTGTCACGGTTTAGAACGATTGTACATGAATCTGACTAACTTTCCTGAATCTTTTCGATTGACTCTTTTGAGATCGTGTAGGAAACTGGTGCGCAATCTAATAAGACAACATAAAAGACAGGCCAAAATGTTATACTACACTCCGTAATAGTGTCTTAAAGTAGACGTATGAGCTTCTGTGATGAGACTTTCCACATCCATCTCCGGATTAAACATCATCTGCTTCATTAAGCCAGAAGAAGCCCACCATTGTGTGAAGAGCAGTCTGGGTGTAATCCCTGGATACTGCTGCTGTCTCTCCTTCAGGTTGGCAATGACAGAGGGTCCAGTGTTTGACTGACCGGAGAGAGACAGCAGTGCGGTTTTCTGCTTACTGAGAATACATAAAAACGTGGAGACGTTATTGTGAGTCTGCTACTGTAGGCCTAATGTGCTGGAGACACTGTGACTTTGGTTGAAGTAGTTTCATTAGACAGAGGCTTTGCCAGGCTCCCACAGGACTCCTCTAATTAACCACAGTCCAACAACGATGCTCCAACTCAAATGACTTTGAGGGAAAAAAGGTGTCCATCTGGTGAACATCCATAACTTTCACAGATATGCGTGATTGTGGGTTTCTATTGCTATGACATGAAATATCGGCATTTACTGTAGCTCTGATACTCAAGTTTTGAGGTTCTTCACAAGGCTAAGGTTTACTCACCCTCAGGCCACCCAAGATGTTATTTCGTTATTGGAACAGAAAAGATTTAGAGAAATTTAGCAGTACATCATTTGCTCACAAAAGGATCCTCTGCAGTGAATGGGTGCCATCAGAATAAGAATTCAAATTGCTGATAAAGTCATCACAATAATCCACAGATTGACTCCAGTCTTTATTGGCATCAATAGTTCCATGAAGAACCTGGAACATACATGCAGAGGTGGGGTAGTAACGAATTACATTTACTTCGTTACATTTACTTGAGTAAATTTTTGGGGTAACTAACTTTTAGAGTATATTTAAAGATAGGTACTTTTACTCTTACTCAAGTACATTTATAGTGAAAAAACTTTAATTTTACTCCGCTACATTTGATGGCGTTCCTCCGTTACTGTCCTCAGAAACGTGTCGTTGGAATTTTCATTTCATGTCTGATAAAACTGCCTTAATACTGCTGTGTATACAGCTGTTACTATGGAAACCGTAATATTTCAGCGCTCCTATAGACCTTTTTCCTGAGTAAACGATGAGCGCCGCCATTACGAATTCTAACATCAGATTGAATGCTTTTCTGTTCCGGTTTCCATAGGAACTCATTCAAATAGCGTCCATCTGTTTTTAATGTAGCTAACGTCCGCCGCTTCGTGTCATCTACACACTCATTAAAGTGAGGCACTGACAAATGACGGTCATTGCGACATTGCCAAGTGATGGCGCTATGGAGCCATGTGCTTTTTAAAAACATTTGAATAGGTTTAACATTAGTTTATTAGCTCGGAATATACCCTAATTTGACTAGAAACAATGCAGACCGGAAATGCAAAGCATTCTTTCAGTTAAGAGCCGGACTTACTTCCGTGTTCAGGAAAAAGGTCTATAGCGCCCTCTCGTGACAGAGAATGCATTTTTCGTTTCCAATACATTTTTTCAGCTGTTTATGGTCATGATTGCAATTATCGACCCATGTTTTTATGCAGCAAACACAGAGTAGTAAACGTAAAAAGTTAAGGTGCCTTCTAAAAATCTAAACAAGTACAGTAATATTTATGTTTTAAATAAATATAATAAATTATATACTCAATTTATCCCTTTTAATGTTATACAGGATGAAATGCCATAGTGTAACATATTTTGTTTTTGTGTGAAACTGTATCTGAATTTTAAATCATGCCATTTTATGGCTTAATATTCTACTTTACATTGTCCAATCCCATTACTGTTTATTTTACTTTTGCAGAAAATGGTTATGAATTGCTTTAAATCAATATTTTAAAATTCTGCAGATACACTAAATGAAATAAATATAATGAAATAAAATTACTTCCTTGATATTTGTTTATATTTGTGTATTAAAAACATTTTTGATTAGACTCCTATCTGATTTTCTATATTTAAAAAAAAAGTCTTTTTTTTGGGCTATTTCATATCAATCAGATCAGAAGTAACTAGTAACTAGCTACTTGAGTACTTTTTCCATCGGATACTTTTTTACTCTTACTCAAGTAACTATTAAGATTGTTACTTTTACTCATACTTGAGTAAATATTTGTACTTTTATGAGTACAGATTTTGGGTACTCTACCCACCTCTGCATACCAGAAAAGGTTCTTAAATCGAAAAAGGTTCATAAGATTTTTTTAAATGTTCTTTAAAATGGTTCTTTTAGGAATTGTTCACTTAAAGGTTCTTTGGAGAACCAAAAATGGTTCTTTTATGGCATCACTGCAAAACATCCCTGGAGCCCTTATTTTTAAGAGTGCAGTTTTGTGAAGTGAAGCAACACATTGAAGTTAAAAACATCTTGATGGATTTGTTTCTCACAGACACGAAACTTTTCACTGGATTCGCGTGGATTATAGTGACATTTTTATCAGAAGTTTGGACGGCACCCATTTACTGCAGATGATCCACTGGTGAGCAAGTAGTGCTAAATGTTTCCAAATGAAGAAACAAACTCATCTACATTGCGTATTCCCTGAGGGTGAGTACATTTTCAGTTTTTGTTTTGTTTTTGTTTTGTTACTTAAAACCTCATATAACTTAATAATAGCTGTACAGACCTTAAATTGCGTCAGAACAGGACAAATTTACTCTCCGGTTTCTCCACTTAACAGAACGGTTGACCTCACTTTCACCACACGATGGTGCTGTCTGTTTAGTTTGATTCAATAAACGACCACAAACCCTAAGCCAGGGAAATACTGAACGAAGCGAGGCGGTTGCTGTTAGTGTTGATAACGCAGTCAAGACGACGTGAAACACTAGCTATGATTCTCTGTCATGAGCAGCAATTTATGTGTGATTATCTTAGAAGAAGACCAAGAAAGCGTCAGCAATTTATGGGTGATTATCCTAGAACAAAACCAAGAAAGCGTCTGAAAGCAGCTCTATCCAAAAAGAAAGTATGAGGAGTTCAATTAAAGCTGTCAGTAGTAAATATGTCAGCATCCCTGTTTCACGCTACATACTAAAAGTTACTTCTGTTGACTTAACTTGCTCTTTCTGACAGCACTCGATCTACGTATTTTTTATTAATATTAGTCCATAATATATGAACATGTAATTATCACTTGTACATGGGGGTATGTAGAGAATTCTGTGACATCTGTTATTAGAAACGTGATAGTTTTCATGCAAAGTTTGACTATGCAAATGAGATGTGAAACCTGTAGGCCACGGATATGCAAGGACATGACTGTGAGTAAATAATACAGCGTTTTTACGACTTGTCATCAATCAGCCATTTTGGCGGCACTGAATGTAAACAATTCCACTGAACTCGCGAATTTAGCGGATTATTGCTGCTGAAAATGGTCGATTATTGTCATGTTTTGGACTGTACTGATCAGTCAGAAGAGGAAAAACATATGGAGTATTATAGACTTGACAAAAGTTCTAACAAATCAAGAAGAAGAGTGCAAAAACTGTCTGAGGAACAAAAGGCGTTTGTGGTTGGCCAAACAGAACCAGGATTTCCAAGGCAAGAATCTTGACAACATTCGTGTTTGTTTCTATCATTTCCCGTCAGGTAGGTGAAATATTAGGCTAATATCTTAATTAATACTGCTTGTACATATCTTTACCATCTATTAACTTTAGTTTGTCAAAATATTGTGCCCTTTCCTGCTTACTAAGCCCTTCTCGATATGATTTAGCAGCTTCCACACCTTTTTTTCACAACGCTGGGGTTTACATCTAAGTATCGCCAATATGGCCATGCATCTGGGTAACTGACCAAACCGTGATGTAAGTTCATTTTGATTAATTCTAAGTCATTTTAAGTACCTATTAAAGCATAATACTCATTTACAAGATACAGTACACACATCTACAGTAGCATGATAATAAGTGCTTTCCACCCATGCATTGACTATAACTTTGTTCACATGGAAAATTGAGGCTCGGTACAGGGCTGAGGAAGACATACAGTAGCGCTGTGACTCTCAGGTTAAACCTGCACCATAATTCTTCAGGTCAACGTTTGTTTTTCTTGGGTTTTCTTCTCCTCACGTACATCTCCCCTCTGCACACTTCTCTGCCCACTTTTTCTTTTTGGAGGTCGGCTGTGAATGGTGGCGTGGCTGTCATCCTGTAAAGCTGCTTTATTGCAGGTCGGGGGTCCGGGCTCTTCCTCAAGCCTTCAATCCCTCATTTCCACAAGCTGAAAGCAGGAAATACAGAGCCTCTGGAAGGAACCGCCACTGGAAGCTCATAACCATAAATATACCCACAATATTTATGTTGTTGCTTTTCTCATCAATTTAAGCGTTTTTTTTTATCAAGAGACGGTTGAGGTTACAGTGTTCTGTCAGGAAAAGCAGCCTACAGAATTTGGAACAATCTTTACCACCCACATTTTTATCAATGCCTATAGCATGATGGTACATGAAAAAATAAATATTATATTAGCTGAAATTGAAGACTCTTATCAAATCTAACATGATGATGATGATGATGATGATGATGATGATGATGATGATGATGATGCAGTGCTGGTCACTGCCCATGAAAATGCTCATTTCTTTTGCAAGCCAGGTACCAAAAGTCATCCAAGATACACGTCAAAATGCTATGCAGCTGTCAAGTTTTTGAAGACACTGGAAGTTTATAGAAACACTGCGTTCAACACAATGCTCCTTTCAATATATAGTAGGTAAAGTAGGCTTTAAACCTCCATTCTTTGGTCGAGGCTGCAACCAGAGCCTCGAACATGATTCACTGGGACTTGTCCATGCAGCCCAACATAAGGAATGTTAATTTACAGTAATCCTTTGAAGCAAAGAACTGACGGAAGCCCGCTCATTCGACATGCCGTGTGACACGTTTGACTCTGGGAATGAAACAAGGAATGCGGGTTGCCAGGTAAGCACCAAAGAGAAGGACATGCACGGAAACATGGTCCAGCGTTAGGCAAGACTTCAATAAAATACCTTCTGCACATTTTTAAAAGCATTAGTCCGAGGCAAATTAAAAAGCAGAGTGCAATTAAAAGAAATCACTGTGTAAATGTTAGCATGTGGAAGTTTTCCTTTTGCTCATTTTTTTTAATGTAAGGACAAGCCCTGAGGCAGAGTTATACAGCTGCCTATTATTACTACATACATCTGGTTTTGATAAGAGCCTATTACAATCAAAATCATAAAAAAGGTAATGTGGTCCTCTTGAACATTTAAATATAAGAAACACTATACATACAAAGTTCATCTGTTCGTGGCCCCTCTCAGCCCCATGAATGAAAAAAAGGAAGGTATCACTTTAAAGTCTATAACTTGGAGTAATTTGCACTTGGTGGAGCCTGACCATGTTACGACATACTCTCTAAATGAACAAGAACTGTGAATATGATTATGTGTCTGCTAAGTTTATCACAAAAAGCTTTATGATGGTTAGTTATATCATGTGATTTACATTAACTGTCAAATTTCTGTCAGCCTTTGTTTAATGGGTTTAATATCACGTAGTAGATGCTCTTGTGCAAGCCCTTAACCAACGATTTTTCAACCTTTTTGGCATACAACCCCTTTTCCAGAGTTTCAAAATCCTTGCGACCCACCCACGTAACAGAATTGAGATAAAAACTTTAGGATCTCACATTATACGCAGCAAACTAGGTCGTCCTAATAATACTGTTACTCTTGCAGTTTTTGGTCAATTGCAGTATAATTGAGTCATTGTGTGGGTGGTTTTGTTGTTCTTTTTCTCCCCATTTTTTCAAGTGGCACTATAATCCACCCATATTAATGGCTAGTTGATTCAACCAAAGAATATACTAATGGGCTGTATATAAAACTAAGCTACAAAACAATTATAGCCTACTTTAGTTTGTTACGTTTTCATGACTTCATTAGGTAGCGTAACAGCAGTTTGGCTTTTGTCAAAACTTTTCAGTTTTTTCCAGAAGCAAGCAACATTTTCTAAAACACAGCTGTGTAGCAAACAAGTGCTTGCTATTTTATTGTCACATTTGTATTGTGCATACAACTTCACTGCCGAGCAAGATAAAAAAAAAAAAAAAGTTCTGGAAAGTCTTGTTCATTCTAGTGAATCGATTCATCAGCTTTCTCTCTGCCTTTTATGAATTTTAGAAAGTCTGATTTATTCTTTCGAATCAGTTTTGCTTACACGGTTCTTGAAAATCAACCATTTCGAATTCCAAATTCCAAAAGATTTGAGTTTGTGACATTTTTTTTAAATCAGTATGCATTTTATGAATCATATATATATATATATATATATATATATATATATATATATATATATATATATATATATATATAGTTATATTTAGGGTAAGTTTGTCTAATTTGATATAAAAAAAAAACTTGGTATAAGTAGCTTGACTGTATTTGACAAGAGTTTTAAAGTAGCTTAACCAACACTGCTATGGTGCATTTTAGGAAACATAGTGTTGAATTTCTTACAGTTGAAAGTGTACATCTCATCTCTGCAATTATATTTAATATGGATCAGTCTGTAGATAATGTAAACAAAATCGCTGAGTTTTATAGAGACAAATAAGTGCAAAAAGTAGCATTTGTAGGATGCTCAGTCAGTGACAAAAGTTAATTATTTTACCAAAATAAGAGGGATCTTACAAAATGCATGTTATTTTTTATTTAGTACTGACCAGAATAAGATACTTTACAACAAATTCTTTGGTTTCTCAGCATCATGTTTCCTTCTGAAGCATCAGTAAGTGCTTGAACCTTCTGTAATAGTTGCATATGAGTCCCTCATCTGTCCTCAGTGTGACAAGATGGATCTCAAAATCATACAGTCATTGTTAGAAAGGGTTAAAATACACAAGAATTTTGAAAAACCAAAGAATTTGTGGGACCCGAAGGATTTTTCTGAAGAACAGCGGGCAGTTTAACTGTTCAGGACAAACAAGCAACTCACAAACAACTATCACTAAATAAAAAAACAGCATTGAATCATTCAGGTAACAACACAGTATTAAGAATGAAGTGTATGTAAACTTTTGAACAGGGTCATTTTTATAAATTCAACTATTATTTTCTCTTGTGGACTATATGTAAACATCTTTTATGTGAAATATCTTATTCAAGTCAGTACGAAATAAAAAAATATCATGCATCTTGTATGATCCCCCTTATTTTGAAATATATTTTTTAAATAATTAACATTTTGCAGATTCTGCAAGGTGTATGTAAACTTTTGACATCAACTGTATGTTTAATACATAGGTCTTACTGTCTATGCTAAACTTAAAAAAAATATCCCCCACGGTTGACAACATCTGAGTTAGCCAAATAAAGCTATGTTTTGAGTGAGAAATATGAGGGTGACTATTTATTTATACACAGCCATCGTGGGGGTGTCTGGAGCTAAACTGATGAGCATAGCTTTTATTTGAAATGAGGAATAGGATTATCAATTTACCGTTGTGCAACATTCATATTATTTCAAGACAAAATTCATGGAGAGAAGTTTGCTTTGCACACTTTACTGTTGAAAGGTCTCGTCACCTATGAATGTGTTTGGATAGCATGTTTCATCTGTATAACCTGGCAAATAGATTCATCTACGGCAATTGCTCTGCAATTCCTGACAGGTTGATTTGACAGCTGTAGCTTCATTTTGGAGGCACCACGGACTGTCGAGTTTCCACTAACCAAGAGATGAAATCGTCTGTCCAGACCTACTTTCCCCAGCTTTAAAAATGAATATTTCTCCACCGTGAGAGGGTAAGGTCTGGGTTTTGTGAATGTTTCATTGGCAGGACATGCAATTTCCTCTATAGATTCTTTATTCGGAGACCCCCCTCCTGTGCGCTGGATGTGGATTCTCTGCAACTCAACACTTCAACAAACCTCATAATGCTATTCTAATAATCCAGCTGAGCAAATACATTAGATGCTCAATGTGTAAAAGGTGCCATGTTAAATTATGAAAGCTGGCTGTCAAGCAGGATGGATAAAACATGCACAGTTTTCAGGATATCTACTAAAGCTACTTGCTAGTGGAGCTACAGTTTTTGAGGAAAACATTTCAGAATTTTTCTCCATATAGTGGACTTCTATGGTGCCCGCAAGTTTGAACTTTCAAAATGCAGTTTAAATGCAGCTTCAAAGGGCTCTAAATGATCCCAGATGAGGAAAAAGGGTCTTATCTAGCAGAACTATCAGTCATTTTCTTAAAAAAAATAAATAATATATATATATATATATATATATATATATATATATATATATATATATATATATATATTCTTTTAAACCTCAAATGCTTGTCTTGTCTAGCTCTGCCATGCGCATACGTACTCTGTGCAGTCCCGTTCAAGACAGTTATGGTATGTCGAAAAACTCCTATATTATTTTCTCCTCCAACTTCAAAACCATCACTACTTCGCTGTTTTTTTGTAAAGGCCGTTTGATCATCATCATGTTCAATTTGTAAACACTGGGTCGGTACTTCTGCAGCGATATAGATTTTGTAGTTGGAGGAGAAAATGAGATGGAAGATTTTCAACATACCTTAACTGTATTGAACCGAAATGCACAGAGTGCATGCAGAACTAGACAAGATGAGCATTTGAGGTTAAAAAGTATACAAATATATTTTTTGTTTTTTTAGAAAATGACAGATTGTTTCGCTAGATAAGACCTTTATTCCTCAGCTGGGATCGTTTAGAGCCCTTTGAAGCTGCAATTAAACTGTATTTTGGAAGTTAAAACTCACAGGCACCATAGAAGTCCACTATATGGAGATAATTCCTGAAATGTTTTGCTAAAAAAAAAAAAAAAAATTCTTTATGACTGAAAAAAAAAAGACATGAACATCTTCGATGACAATGGGGTGTGTACATTATCTGCAAGTTTTTGTTCTGAAAGTGAACTACTCCTTTAATATAAAACAAAATTCCAGTTCAAATGCCAATTAAAATTCATGTTAAAGGAATAATTCACCTAAAAATGAAAATTCTGTCAACATTTATTAACCATAATGTCATTCCAAACATGTATTTCTTCTGCAGAACACAAAAAGTATAGATAAAATAAATATCTTTCTTTCTTTCTTTCTTTCTTTTTTTAAATGTGTTCCAAAGAAGAAAGTGATATACGTTTGAAACTACCTGGGGACGGATCAACTGTTAAAGATTATCTGATCTGTTATACATTTAAGTTATCTGGTTATACATTTAGAATGTCAGATAGAATATAAATAAATAAATAAATAAAATAATAAAATAAATATTTGTAACTTTTCCAAAAAAAAAAAAAAGTGCATTAGTGATGCTTAGCTTTGCAGTCATGACTAATGAGAAATCCTGGAAAATAACAGGCAATCTAAGAAGGTTTTTACCACAAAAGCAGTTAGACATTTGGCTGTCCATTTTATTTCTGGCATAGCTCACGCAGATCTTTAATAAGTGCAAATTGTCCCATTCGTCTCTTATTATGGCTTGTGTCTAAGTGAAGAGCCCTTTTGGGGTGATATGAAACACCTCAAGGGCATTTTCACTTGACAAACGGACATTTTTACAGCTCTGACAGCCAGTAACCCAGCAGGCCAAGGTTCACAGTTACTTCCAAAGCAACCACCTCAGAGTGGCACGCCAGACGGCTAAATATAACCGTCCCAATCAAAATAACCAGGCAGTTGTTTCTGGTTTGGACTTCAGGATTAATTAACCATTCCAGGACACAGTCTGTGCAAATTACAGAGCAATGCAAGTTACCGTAGGAGGTTGGATATACAGTATACACATGGAGGTCATAATGCAAACATCAGGTTACCTGTCTGGCTCTCCAATTTAATCTTATTTGCTCTCGCTGGGGCCTAACCCCAATTTTAGCCTACCTACCTGTAAGCATCATTCATGTGGCAATGATTTGGTCTGCCAGCAACCAGTGGTGTATGAATTCCTGACCCACTCTGTGCCACTATTTATTCCCCCAACACTCTTTGAATAACCACATCTTTAATAAGAAAAGCTTAGGGGAATGCGATATGGCGGCCCCAGGGCCATTAAAGAGGGCCAATCGGGTCTAAACAGGTCCTATTCTGTGGCCAAATCGAATAATGAGCCAGACCTCTCAGCACCACATCAAACCAAAAACACACCAGTTTATTCTGCAACAGCAGCAGGCGCGTTTTTAATTGACGTTGCGCAAAATGTTTAACGCATTATCAGAACACTGTCAAACCAGTGACATTCGCTCAGAGCCACATTTATATCTTTAATCAGGATTTATATGCTCATAAAATGGGGTTGAATTAAACAAAATCCTTATACAAATTTTTTAACATCCGTCGATTATAAAACAAGAAAAGCAGTTCCACATTTCCTTCTTCCTCCTTAGTAGCAAAAATCTTTTTTTTTTTTTGTTAGAGCTCGAGCTCCCGTTAAATTGTTTCATAGCTACGCTAAAGACGCCCTTTGACTCAGAGTAGAAGACATCATTCGCGTACAAGGTCTTGCAATGAAAGCCATGCGCGCTGCAATAAGCCCTGCTTTGTTTCCAATACATCCATGGTAAAACATTTATTAGTCTAATTACAGCAGGCTCCCGTTGAATTTTCTTCCTGTGTTACAGATGCGTTGGCGGAGTTCCCATGTCCTGTCACAATGTCGTTTTATTCAGCACCGTGCCACTGGGAAGAAACTTTGGCGGGGTTTGGTTTAACTAAAAAAAGTCTCAAATGGCCTTCCGCACCTTTTAGCTTTATAATTGTTAGTGCGTCACTTGTTGGCCAGGAAGTTTTGCGTTGTGTTTCTTGGATCTTTAGGGAGCTTGTTAATGAGGAATAGGATTAAGAATGAACAAGTCCTGTATAATGGCTTTGCAGTTTCCGTTGGGTATTCTAAGATTAAACTGGTTTGCTGTGGCTGTAAGCAGTGTGTGGTGTGAGAGAAAGCTGCCCTCACCATGTCATCTGCCTCAGCGCTACTGTCTTTGTGTGTGGGCACTACTCTCGTTTAAACTACGGTCTATATAATCCTGTTTTGATTGGAGCTTAAGACTCCCCTGCAGAGACTGGTGCCTCGTAGCCGCTCTCTCAGACAGGGAGGCCCCTGTGCGGTGGGCCATCCCCAGAAAACAGTCTCTTTAAGCAGCACGGTAGATCTCGGCTTCATGCCATACCTTGCGCCTAGACTCATGCCCATTCGACACTACAGCACAAACCAGAAACAGATAGCAGGAGGCCAGACCATGAGCTTCACTTCACTTTAAATGAGCTACAAAAATGAATTATTTTGCTTTATATTATATTATACTGATTTGATTAATTATATAGATTTTTGGATACTTTTATGAGCTTTTATACTAACTTCCAGAATAAAAATGTCCTGATAACTAAGATCTTCATGTCTTTCTTTCATTTCTTTAAGAAATTAAGGTTTTTGAGGAAAACATTCCAGGATTTTTCTCCATGAAGTGGACTTCAATGGAAGCCAATAGGTTGAAGGTCCAAAATTCAGGTTCAAAGGGCTCTTCACAATCCCAGACGAGGAATAAAAGTTCTTATATAGCAAAACGATCAGCCATTTTCAAAAAAGAAAAAAATGTATATACTTTTTAACTAGCTTGACTTCACGGATTAGTCACGTTGGAAAGGTCACGCTTCACAAGTGTTTACAAAGCGAACATGCAAAGAAAATCAAACACCCTTTTACAAAAAAAGTAAAACAACAATGTTGGATGATTTTGAAGTTGGAGGAGAGAATGAGATGGAGATTTTCGCCCTATAAAATCTGTAAAATTTACAGTAAAAAAAAACAGCAGCTGTGGTAAAAAATATATATATATATTGTAGCAATGTTTTAGCTTTTATTGTTTTAACATTTGGTTCGTCATTCACACAAACACAAAACACCATCATGGTAACACACATGAAACTGAAATAATGCATTAAACATTAATTTAACAACATTAATGTACAAAACCAATAAGAAAAAAATAAGGAGAAACAGTTATTTAAAAAAAAAACATCAATTTGAACGCAGGGAATTCTGGGAATGTGAATTTACGGTTATTCACTGTAAATGTTATGTTCTTTTTCACTTCAGAAAGCGGTAAACTACCGTAAATTACATCCAATGTCCAATACAGTTTTTCACTGTATATAGTAGGGGAACTTACCATTAACCATTTAACAGGTTTTTACTGTAGAATTTTTAGTCTTTTACCATTAAATTCACAGTCATGTTTTACAGTGTAGTGCAAGATAAGCAGTTGTGGTTAAAAAGTATATGAATTTTAATTTTTTTAGAAAATGACCTATCGTTTCACAAGATAAGACTCGGCTGGGATTGTGTAGAGTAGAGCCCTGCGCGGGACTGTTTTCTTTATCCCGCTCCCGCCCGCCAAATTTCTGACCATTACCGCCCGCTCCCGCTATGTGTGTGTTACACTCCCGCCCGCTCCCGCAATATGTACGTCCACTCCCACCCACACCCGCAAAACTCTGAGAATTTATTCCCGCACGGTGACAGAGATACATTGATTTTGTGTCTTCTCCTGTCCCGCAGGAAAAAAAACGTAGGCAATTGGTATTGCTATTATTAAAGAGATTCATGTTTGTTTCTTTCCCTGGCCTGCATGTATTCTGACGCACTGGTAGGGAAGATGAATAGTAGCCTGGGCTATTGGGGACATCTAAAACGCTTTTAGGCTACCGCGCGTTTCTACTTCATGTACTTTGATTTGGGCTATTGAAGTATTCCATAGGCTTGATTGGTCCTGGTGTAAATGTGCAGAAAGCATGTCTGAAAGCAGCTAGCCTATGAGATCACAGAAAGACAAAACACACAATACATTCGAATATAATTTCGTTTTTATCAAAAACGTTGCACCATCACACGGCACATAAAATAGACTGCTTTGCAAAAAAACCCAGTGATAAACTACATACGCAGTGTTTTTTTTAGCCGCCCATTCCCGCCAGCAGCAAAGTTCAAACCGCCCGCTCCCGCGAGATTTGCGTTGGGTCCCAATCCCAATGCAGCCCTCTAGTGTAGAGCCCTTTGAAACTGTATTGAAACTGCAATTTGGACCTTCAGCCTGTTAATTCCCATTTAAGTCCACTATATGGAGAAAAATCCTGGAATGTTTTCCTCAAAAACCTTAATTTCTTTTTGACTGAAAAAAAAAAAAAACAGACAGACATGAACATCTTGGATGACGTGGGGGTAAGTAATTATCAGGAAATTTTCATTATCAAAGTGAAATAATCCTTTAAGACTTGTATGTTGACCAAGCCCACTCTTACTTTAAAAATAGCTATATAGTGTAACTTCAGAACATTGTTCATAAGGAAGCAGTTCTTTTTTTTAAATCTAAAGTGTTACAAATAACTATTTAAGAACCTTTTATTAACCTCTGCAGCAAGCAACCACTCAGAAGAGTAGCCATGCCTTAGCAACTACCCATAACATCCTACTCATGTCTTGGCAACCACCCACAACACTCTTGTGTTGTGGTTGATTTTCTTCAGAAAATGTACAATCTTGTTCAGTTCACGAGATGGAAAAACAAGAAAAGTAAATATGCCTTGTACCGGCTGAAGCTGGTAGACAGACATATAAACAGGCAAACACATACAGAAGATACATGGGAGGTTGCGTAAAGCTTACAAACATTCTGTGAAAAGGTTAAAGGCTAAACACATACTGTAGTAAAAGGTCTTGAATTAAAGGCTTGTGCAGAACACTAGCCATTAATTTAGAGGCCGGTGATAGCATGTATTCCGTCGGTATTCCACTCCGACAAACTGCCTGTCATTGCTTCAGACACGCTGATGAGAGGAGAGAGTAATGAACGTGTAATGTAGGGATAAAGAGCAGACTGATGAAGGGAACAGATCACGTCTCAGAATAAACTCACCTGGACTCTGATTTTTGATTTCAGTAAGCTACATAAATGCCACACGGCTGAAGGATATTTATGACACCTCTCAGGAACTTAAAATGATAAAGTGTACTCCATGCATTACTAAGGAGATAAACAGCTTCATTCAATCTAGCGAATCTTATTAGTTGAATCTCTGGGAATTTGATATAACCATAAGAACATTGTGTCTTGTTGTCACTAAAATAGTTTCTGTTAGTGCCTTCTGTTTGCAATTTGCACATTTGTCCTCTATTTGTCAGCACATAAATTTACTGGGAAATCAGCAACTAAACTAAATTAAAAAAATGACTTGTGGCTTCTATAACATTGTTTAACAGCCTCTTTAAATTTTTCTGTATGTCTTTAATATTGTCTCTGCCTTGTAAATAAATTTAAATAAAATGATCTGAATTTAAAGTTAAACTGTAATGTTAAAATATACCATTGGGCATGTTAGTGGCACAAAACGTAAACAATGCCACTTAACCTAATGGAACTCACAAATTTAGCTGATTATTGCTGTTGAAAATGGTCAACTATCGTTATGTTTTAGACCGTACTAATCGGTCATACTGGGACAAACATTTGAAGTACTATAGACTGCCAAAAGTTTTAACAAATCAAGGAGAAGAGTTCAAAAGACTGTCTGAGGAAAGAAGGCATTTGTGGTTGGCCAAACTGAACCAGGATTTCCGAGGCAAGAATCTTGATAACATTTGTGTTTGTTCTTATCATTTCAAGTCAGCTAGGTGAAATATTAGGCTAATATATTAATTAATAGTGCTTGTAAGTATCTTTACCAGCTATTAACTGGTGATTATTAACAAGAAAAGGTAATTGTCTGTTTTGCTTACATTCATACACCTTTTACTTTTTAAGACTAAAACGAAAGATGTATTAGTTGTTTTCTTAATTAAAATCACAACAATAATAAAACAGGCTACAATGACAACTAGCTTACATAACATTAACAAAAACAAAGAAGATGAAGCATGGCATACACCACATGCTGTATAATATACCAACTAATAAGTTACAGAATGTTTAGCAAAGACTAAGGAATAAAACGTAAAAAAAATTAAGAGAAATCCTCCATAACGTAACGTGAGGCAAATGACAAAGCTTTTCAAAATGGAAACAAAAAGAAAAGTAAAACTAAAAAGGCTGTCGGTGACTTATTTTTCCACAAGAATACTAACATGTTCACCTTCTCTGGTTTAAGAAGCGGTCTTTTGTCAGCGCCGATAGCCTTTTGGGCAGCGTGCCGACATGCAGCGCCATTGCGCTCCGGGTGTCCCGTGTTCGAATCCCGACTTGAGGACCGTTCCCGATCCCGCCCTCCATCTCTCTCCCACTTCCTGTCATATCTGATCTGTCCTATCACAATTAAGGCAAAAATGGCAAAAATAAATCCAAAAACCAAATCCAAGTGCGCCAACATTTCCTCAATATTCGCTTAATTTTTGCCGCTCGCAGCGCACACCTTCGTGCTCCTGCTGTGCGTTTAGTATAAACCAAGGCTTTTCACCAGAAGCGATCACACTGAACGCTCCTCTCTTCACATGATCAGTGAATTCTGACTCTTACTGCACTGTGCAGCGGTTCTGCAATGCACGCTTCATGGAGCAGACGCTTTAGAGCAGCGCAGACAAAATGCAACCATGTCAAATTTAAACTTGCACATTCTCGAAGAACTGTCTCAAATGCAACCATTTTGGTCACAGTCTTGAATCGATTCTGAACTTTGTTTTTAACAGCAGATGGCAGTGTATGCTTTAAAAACAACAGTACGCTGCTTGCTGCAAATTCCTTACACACAATTCCTTAACCTAAAATAATCATTCATAGAGTTCTACAAAAAATGCAATTACATGAATAGAGAGTTTGCCCTTTCGTCATGGAGCCATATTGGAGAAGGTTTGGAATGTAAACAACGGTACTGATTGCACGGTTACTGCACTACTGAATACATTGTTCTGCTAATTTATGACAATTATTGGCCATTTTTAGCAGCAATAATCAGAGTTCCCTTCGGTTTAGTGGTACCAATAGGGCCAACTGATGACACGCTGTGAAAACACTGTTCAGCGTCATGTAGTTTTTGAATAAAATGGCAAATATGCTCAATATTTTAAAGATTTGAAAAAAAGTGTTTATTACACAAAATTGAGAGTGAGTCAATAAGGACAGAATTTAAATTTTTGTGTGAACTGTAAACACGAATACAAAATGAACATTTCATTTTTACAAGTCACATTATTATCCTAATGTTGTGGCATGTACAGAATGTACAGAACACAGAGAAATTATTGCATGCATCATTTAGAAACAAGAACAGAATGGTCTGGAAGAGGCCGAGTTGGGTGATAGACTGAAACTCCGGGTGTTATGGCACCAATAAAGTGTGAAAACAGCAGAGACTGTAGACTGCAACTCGGTGTGGCCATCCCATATTGCACAAAAAAACCTGTCAATAATACAGCTAATAAACCCTAAACTCTATGTGTGCAGTACTCTGTGTTTCCTTTTGTAATCTGTGATTATGTTAAGAGTGATTTTTATCAGAGACCACCTGTAAAGTGTGAGTACATGAGGGAGGTGTGATTTAGCTAACTACTCCAAGAATTGCTATGTGGGAAAAATATTCTGCTTTTACACCTCCAGCCACTTCCTGTACACAGTTTCACCTCTATAAAAACCCTTGCTGCATGTTAGTATTGTTTTGTCCGGGGCCTAAACAGTCTGTAACAGCATTCCGGCACCTTTGCATCATTACTGGCAATAATTTCACAATCCAATCCAGTTTCTGTATGCTCCAGGCCAGTTTGTGTTTAATCCAGTACAAAAGTTCATTATGTTAAGCGTTATGTAAAATTCATTTAGTTATGTACTCATTTTGTACCATTTTTTTGGATTATTCTCACATCCAAAACACTACTTTAACTCTCGGTTATGTCCCTCATGTCCAAAGCAAAACTGTATCCCTCATTCCTCACAGTTATTTGTGTCAGCTATGGGACTGATATCGCCCTTCTGGGTGCTTGCTGGTAATTCTATAGGCAGCAGTCTTTCTATTATGGTTTAAAAAGGACTGTTTTGTATTAATCCTCCCTTGAAACCTCTAGCTAATGTAGCTACTAGACCCCTATAAAATTCAATAAATGGAGAGCTGTTGCCAAACAAAAAGGAGAACGCAGAATCACGACGGAGGTTTTAATTTCGTCCACAGCAACAGGCACGGAAGCTTGGCCAAAAGTGACTTTTGTCTCCACATACCGCTGTCTGGCCATAAAGGGAGCTCAGAGCTCTAGCTAATGTCTTTTAAATATATGTAACAGTACTCAGCGGCGCTGATAAAGAACATATGTTAAAGATCCTTCTGGTGAAACCTGGAGTCCAGAGGAAGGTGGTGACGGTGCGGTCGACTCACGGCTTTGACCTCTCATGTGATTACGAGACCTCAAGGCCTCAGCGGAAGACGCAAGGTCTTGTGCGGTTGTCTGACTGAAATAAAACAGCTGACTTAGTGTGGCGGTGCAGTGGTCACTTGCAAGGAAACTAGCCATGGCGAGGGAAAAGACGCTAAGAATAATACTGTATGCCCCATAATAATATCAAACCCATGCCAAGAAATTCTCTCTCCAGCAGGAATCATATTGAGCCCATATCCACCGCTGCACCTGCCATAATGAAACCAAGATGACCAGGGCTGAAAAATTAGGCCATAAATATTATTTTACTCCCTCTTGACTCCAAGGCTCAAAGTGAACATTAACCAGGCCAGGCCTTTTCAATGACAGAAGCATAAGAGAGGATTTCTCAAATTCTGATAAACCACTATGAATCAAAACACCTAAATGACATAATTCTCATGTACAGTATGCAGATAAAGTTACATAAAAACCACAGGATGGAGCTTCCTGTGACAGACAGACACAGTCTTTTAAAACCATTACTGAATGAACACAATGGTGCCTCTTAAACACTTCACGCCTCTAAAAAAATGGCACCATCACCTGATATTACATCACCCACCTAAAGGACTAATATACTCTTGATTTACACCCACTGCAATGGATATATTTACAGGAGTGTAAAACATACTAATTTGATAACCAATTTTTAATTTTTTTAGTATCCACCTTTTTTTTCAATGCAGAAGTAACTATGGGTGAGACTTCAGGTTCATTATCCGCTATAGGGAAATAAAGAGAAGAATAATACTGTGCAGTAAATGGTAAAACTTTCTGCACTACAAGCCAGTGCGCTCATAATTAAAGGATACCCAAAGATTAAAATTAGCCCATTATTTACTCACCCTCAAAGCATCCTAGGTGTATATGACTTATTTAAAATGAATCCAATCAGTTATATTAATTATCCTGGCACTTCCAAGCTCTATTATGCCAATGGGCTAGTGTTTCTTGTCAACAGTCCAAAACAAGTCCAATAAAGTGCACCCACCCATAATAAAAAGTGCCTCACGCAGTTCTGAAAGGTGAATAAAGGTCTCCTTAGCAAATAAATGTGTTTTTGTAAGAAAAATGTCCATATTTAAAACGTACTAATCAGTTTTCTCTAGCTTAAGCTAACTGCAGTACACAGTAGGGCTGGGAATCGACTCCAAAAAGAATTGATTGCGAGGCATTGGGAATCGAGAGTCGATCCCATGAGGGGAATCGACTCCTCATTCAGAGCCGTTTTCAGTTCAGCAAAACTTATAATTAGGTGCCTCAAACGGAAGGCTGCATCCCATGAAAGCTGCATATCTCGGTCACCAATGAAAAAAAGAGTCATTTCTAAACTCGTCTGAGTTTTAGGGTGCATGCAATTTGCCTCTTGCTTGCTAATAGTTATTATAAGTCTGATTTGTTTCCACGAAAAAACAATCGTTCGGATAGATTTATTAAATGAGCCAGTTCAAAAAACGAAGTTTTTTGTTTTGTTTTTTACGAGGGAACCTGCTCATGTTGTCCACAATTTTGAGCGCTGCACGACAGAATCATGACGTGATCGAGGGTCTTGATATTATTTACATTTTAAATAAATCTTGTTTTTAACTGTTCTATCAGCAAATGAAAGAAAACGCAGAGAGTGCATCTGATTAACAGCTACGCCACGAGCTCTTATATCAGTGTTATTCAGTTCAGTTTATTGTGTTTCAGTGTTCGCTAATTTTGTCATTTTAGACATGTCATGTCTTGTTTTATTCATGCAATAAATGCATGTCCACTGCTGAGCTGTGGGTTATGACTAATTTCATGGGCAATGCAGAAAAAAAGTACAATTTAAAATCAGTCAGAGCTACAAAAAAAATAGTTTTTTTAACAAATTAAGCTTAATATTGTGAGAAGGCAACTTTCTACGACATTTACATCCTGCATTCATCGCAAAATTAGCTTCCTCCGATCTTAAAAACAAGAATAAAAAAAAATCGGAAACAACAGTGAGGAATCGAATTCAATCAATTCGGAAACGATTCCAAAAATTTCGGAATCGAACAGCCCTAGTACACAGAAGCCGTCCCAGGCAAATGACGTAGGACGTTGGCGTTGCACAGGACTTTGAATAATATTTTGTGTGATCTATGCACTCTATATTTTAGCAATTTTTGTATATTTTCGGCATTGACATATGGTAAAGTTGTATTCTACACCGGCGGATACTTTTGGCCAGATTTATCGGAGCACATCCACGCAGGATGTCTCGCCAAAAATGTCGTTTTCATTGAGAAAGCTAACGATTACAGATTTACTTTGCCTCAGTGGGCAACCAATGCCCCATTACACAGTTATTGAAAACAGCAAATTATTTCAACGTTTATTGTCCCGGGCAAAGTTATTAATCTGGCGATGCGATGTCATAGCTTCCATCTCCGGCATCTGCTTTGGAACAAATGTGTCATTCAGGCAGCAAAGGCTCTGTACATGACCGAGTGATGAGAGGGAAATCGCGCTAGGACCACTAGCACTCAGGCCTCACAAACAGCATTTCCTGTTTGTGGTTCCACTTGTTCGGTCTTTGAAGTGTGCCATAATAATAGAACCAAATGGAGCTAATGAAAACGCACTCTGTCAGATTAAAAGGAAGCCATAGACTCAAGTAAACCAGAACCTCTTACCACAGAGACACACACCAGGAAAATACAGACATCCTCAGTACGATACTCTGCCTTTAAGGCGCTGCCGCGTAGTTTACAGAAGTGGTTTAAGGATGAAAAGAAAAGCGAAAAATGGCAGGGGGAAACGGGCAGCACAAACCTCTGATGTGTGGACAAACATTAGATACTATAACATTAGCATGTGTGTCCTGGTCCTGGATATAAAGAATTACTTCACCCCAAAAAAAAAAAAAAAAAATCTGTTATCATTTACTTAGCCTTGTGTCGCTCCAAATCTGTCTTTCCTCAGGAAACTGGTTGTTTTTACACATTTTTTTTTTTGGTTGAGAGCAACCGGAGCTTTCAAAAAGGACGTTAAAGTTCCATAAAAGCATCATTAAAACTTGTCCAAACGGCGTATGCATCATATATAATTCCACTGAATTCATGTGAAAGTTTCGTGTGAGGAATAACGTGATTTAAGCTGTTATTTACTGATAGTTTGCTCTAGTGAATCGTTGAACCAGTGAGTTGAACTTAGCAAACGAATCATTCAGACTGATTCAAAAGATTCGATTCAAAAGAACGACTGAATCACATATTGCGCATTTGGACGGACGTGACGGTGAGTAAACGGCGATATGTTAGTTGGTTTAGAGAAAAGCTAATACATATATATTTCATATTATAATGTTGTACACGTTCACAAGAGATTGTATACAGTAAAAATCATGTAGCCTAATGTTATATAGCCCATGGTCTTCTCTTTAATGAATCACTTTAGTGTGCCTCTTTCTTGATTATGAGTTTACAATTTGGTTTGGTGATGGTGTGGCCCCCGAGGTGACATCTGTGTGCAGTTCATTAGCTTGTAACCCACAGCAGATGGGTGTTTAAAGAGTTAAGTTTACATATACATTCACTACATGAAAGGTTTATGAACCTTACTCCTACTTCAAAGATGGACTAATATGGGTTTGCACTTACAGTACATCAAGATTTGGTCAGTTACCCGGATGCACGGATGTAAACAACAGCATGGATTGCATGGTTAATGTATTACTAAATATGTTGTTCTGCTAATTTATGCTGTCTAAACTATGGGGGAAAATGTGTGGAAGCTGCTAAATTATATAGAGAAGGACTAGGTAAGTAGAAGCGGGAGTAAACTAAAGTTAATAGGTGATAAAAATATGTACGAGCAGTATTAATTAAGATATTAGCCTAATATTTCACCTATCTTACTGGAAATGATAAGAACAAACACGAGTATTGTCAAGATTGTTGCCCTGGAAATCCTAGTTCAGTTTGGCAAACCACAAACACCTTTTGTTCCTCAGACAGTTTTTTGAACACTTCTCCTTGAACTATTGGCAGTGTATAGTACTCCAAATGTTTTTCTCAATCTGACCGATTTAGTACAGCTCAAAACATGACAATCACTGACATTTTTTAGCAGCAATAATCAGCAAAATATGCAAGTTTGGTTCAGCTCAGTGGCATGGTTAACGCTCAGTGCCGCCGATATAGCAGATTAATGACGTGTCTTTTTAAATAACTAGTAGGATACTACTTTTCATACTTTTCCTCTTGTAAAAGTAATAAGTTTGGGAAAAAAGCCCCATCTTGCCTCTCACCTAAATCCCATGTAAGGTTGTTTAAATAGTTAACCCCAAAATTAAAATTGATGTCTATGTGCTTACCCACTGGGCATCCAAGAAGTAGGTGACTTTGTATCTTCAGTAGAACACAAACGAAGATTTTTAACTCAAACCGTTGCAGTCTGTCAGTCATATAATGGCAGTCAAAATTAAACCCTGTGGCTTGTGACGATACATTGAGGCCTTAAGAGACAAAACAATCAGTCTGTCAAAGAAACTGAACTATATATTTTTTTAACTATTCACAACAGCCGGCGCGTGACGAAGAGCAAGCAACCATAACTTCAGTCGATCAGGCTCAAAAGTTGGGATTCGGAGGAAAGTCAGCACTTCCTAATAAGTTCACGGAAGCAAACGTAATCTTTTAGTTTTTAATCAGCTGCAACAATCAGGATAAGTACAAGTAATTACCATTACTTGAGACAGCAATGGTTTGAGTTAAAAATCTTCATTTGTGTTCTACTGAAGAAACACCTACATCTTGGATGCCCTAGGGGTCAGCAGATAAACATTCATATTTTCATTTTTGGGTAAACTATCCCTTTAACATTTCACAATTTATGTATATAAATGATCGGTGTAAATTATTTAGCAATTCTTATTCTCTTCTGGAATTGATTTCTAGGTTTACAGGTGCATTCGAATCTGGATATTTACTGTCAGACTTTTCATGCATGATAAATGGAGACCGGAAGATTAGGCCTGCTTTTTTTTCTCCAGAGGCAATGCTTATACAGAACGCAGCACTAGGTTAATTGTCCGTGACTCAAATTAAACCGTTTTGGCAGAACCTACCTGAAGAAAATGTTTATTCATTTTCTTTCTGAGAGGTTTTGTGAAGTGCTTTCAGTGCCTGTAGCGACAAACAGATTGATGCCATTTGCACCTGTCAGAAAGACTTACAGCCGCTCCGAAATGATGTCACATTCCAATAAGAGCCCTATTCTCTGCTGCCAATTGGGCATATCTGCTGGTGTGCTGTGAAATGACAAGTGTTACATCATAGAGCTTTGGGACTATAGACGGGAGGTTGGCGAAGTTCTGAAAATATACAACAGCACCATGAAGTGCACCATGAACTGCGTTTTAATAGCACACAATATACACATTATCAATCAGTTGACGATATACTTCAGCTGCTGCGGGATGTGTGATCAACATAAAGTACAAGATGCTAAACCAGGTTTACACAATGGGACATTTATGGGCAAATCAGACACTGTTTCCACTGTTGGAGATATTTTGTATTGTTATAAGTGGTTGAAAGAATACTTCAGCACTGAGGATTATCAGGTACAGAGACATAATTTTCACCAAACATAAAAATAATAATAATAATAATAATAATAATAAAAAAGATCAATAAATAAATCAATTATATACCATATAAATGTAATAGCTATGTGGAGGCTATGCTTTTTATTTAGCTTTTTGTTCTTTTTAAATTCATTTAACTGTAGCTGGTATTATAACCCTTTACACATTTAAACGCTGAAGGTGTCAATACTGAAAATACAGTAATTCTTTTTATATTTATCATCAATGTTACCGTTATTAGATAAACTCACCAACTATGTACACATGAGTTTGTGGTTCCATGCTAGTTGAACAACTAAGATTCTTACCCACAATATACAGTTAAAGCATAAAGCGGTCTGGACGTAAACATCTTGTGCTGAGAATAATAATTCGCAACTATGCATGGTTCGCAACATTGCTATGAAAAACAAAGTACCTATCAGACAAGAAAGGCAATACATGACACACTCTGCCTTGATTTCATAGGGAGGGGGATGGTGTAAATTGTACATAAATACAGATAAGTCTCTCTCTTGTTTTTCAGGGCGTCGTTATCAGTCAATCACGTTTCTAATCCGCTCCTTTCGCCGCTCTGTGCTCGTTCTACTCCTCCAGGCCCAAGCTTTCTGTGCTTCCAGCTCAGTCTCTCTCTTCTTCCTCCTCAAACGGGACGAGATATGAGCTATATGAACAGCTGCTATAGTGTTCCATGATATCACAGTGGGGTCACGGGTCGGGGGGACGTGTCACCGGTGAGGGAAGCAGCAGGAGGCACAGAGACACCGCATGAGTGTGAATAATCCCGTTTGGATGCGCGGGTGTGTTTTCATCAAGGGTAGG
Organism: Garra rufa; assembly: GCF_049309525.1. Taxonomy (NCBI): domain Eukaryota; kingdom Metazoa; phylum Chordata; class Actinopteri; order Cypriniformes; family Cyprinidae; genus Garra; species Garra rufa. Next base: position 14,823,301 of record NC_133369.1, on the reverse strand, counting down.
TGTGTGTGGAGCATGGGTTAGCAGCTTTGTGGTCTTTGTTCCATCGAAAAGTCTCTTTTTTTTTTCTCTCTCTCTCTCTTTTTTTTTTTTTTTTTACTGGCTGGCTCGAAGAGAGGCGAGGTGGTCGCTGTGTTGGTTCTGAGCCCGGAAGCGCAGCCTCTGCTTGTTGGACTTCTTCTTCTGGTCCTTGGTCCGGTGGCCCTTCCCCGAACCTCCTATAACAAAACAGACAGAAAAAGCTAATTAATCTATGAAACTGTTTGTTTTGACTGATTGGTAGCCAACAGAAGACTAGTTTTTCTTTGCTGTAAACAAAACTTGGTTCTTTCGAGACTAGGGCTTATGCTTTAGGTATTAAATAAGGATATTTTTCTTACAAAAACGCATCAGTTCACTTTAGGAGACCTTTATTAACCCTCTGGAGCCGTGTGGAGTACTTTTTATGATAAATGGATGCACTTTATTGGACTTCTATTGGACTACTGAATCTAAACAGCCATTCACTGCCATTATAAAGCTTGGAAGAGCCATATTTAATAGATTCAGAGTTTAATAGAAATCAGAGTTGCAAAAAAAAAAGTTAGAATATCACAGTTCTGACTGGATTTCTCAAAATTCTGAGTTCTCAATTCTGAGAAAAAGCCTGAATTGTGACTTTATATCTCACAATTCTAATTTTATAACTCGCAACTGTGAGTTTATATCACAAAATTCACAAAAAAAGTCAGCCCTCGAAGCCATCAGAATATATCAGTAACAGATATGAGTATTTAGATATTCATGGGTCAAAGATGTTAAGATATCCATGTCAAAAGAAATTTACAAAAGTGATTTTATGCCTATAGTAAGCATCTTAAATGTAGGTAAAGTGTCTACTTTTAAGGTTTCAAATAAGTTTTTTTGTGGAGAATAAAATGTCAAAAATTGTTTAAAATAATGTTACATTGTCATTCAGTGTAAAAATATTTCTGTAAAAATTCAAACAACATGCATATTCTGACTTGAACCTATTCAAATATATAAAAGAATAAGGGAGCATATTACATTTTGTATTTTAAATGAGTTTTTTTTTTTAAATGTAGAATTACAACTAATTAGTATTTAGGGTGAAAGTAATTCGTCTTTTAACATGTCATAAATTCATTTTTGTTGTAAATATGCCTGACAAGACTTTTACACTCATTGACATTTGAGTGGGTGTCTTCTGTAAATTAGGAAAACATATATGATATTTATTTTTTGCTCAGAAAAACAAAAACAGAAAACTTTTTAACAATTATTTGGAAAAACAACAAATTAAAGCAGTATTACACTTAGGCCCGGTTTCACAGACAGGGCTTAGACTAAGCCAGGATTAGCAGATAGTTCAATTAGGATATTTAAGTAATTTTTATAAACATGCTTAGAAAAAAACATTACTGGTGTGCATCTTGAGACAAAACAAAGACACCGATATATTTTAAGATCAGTCAGTGCAAGTTTCTTTCAGTTCAAACAGCTCAGACTTACATTTTAGTCTAGGACTAGGCTTAAGCCTTGTCTGTGAAACCGGGCCTTATTGTTTTTATGCTTAAACCCTTTTTCATCTTTGACCCTCACATTTTACAATAAATAAGTTTAGGCTTTGTCATCAAGTTATTAAAAAATATTTTTTTATTATCTTAAATCTTATTATTATCAAGCATTATTGTATTACTTACCACAACAAAAAATGCATCAATTTGCTACAGAAAACCTTGTGAGAGACTTTTTTATTATGGATTGATGCACTTTATTGGACTTATTTTGGACTGATGAAGAGAAACACCCGCCCACTGCCATTATAAAACCTGGGAGAGCCAGAACAATTTTTAATATAACTCAGATTGCATTCATCTGAAAGAAGGAAGTCATATACACCTAGGATGCCTGGAAGGTGAGTAAATAATGGGCTAATTTTTGGGTGAACTAACCCTTCAAAGGGTTAAAACCTTCAGCTGCCTGTGAATGATATTTTTAATGATTTAAAGAACCCCAAACCAAATGAACCTTTCCTCACCCCTTTTCCCCTCCTCACACTCCAGCTCAAAAAACAGTGGAGCAAAGTGCATAACACTCGTTCACTTCTCAGCCAGGCTTCTCAGACCAGAATTAATGCAAGCCAGGTGTCGCAAGCAAAGCATTCTGGGAAAGGCTGTGTGGCATATCGCACACAACGAAGGGTGGCTTGCTAAATCCAACAGTGGCAAATAAGATAACGAGGTGCGTATGATGGAGTGTGTGTGCGAGTGTGTGAACGTTCGAAGGAGAAAGTGTGACTGAGAGGCACAGAAAATTTGTCAGCAGGGGAAAAACGAGTCAGACTTGGATGCTGGGTGGTATCTGGATCCCGATCTGGCACACATTCTCCGCTAGCTGTGCTACGGTTCACGTACAGGCTGCAGAAAATAATCTTTCTATAGCTGTATTTCAAGGCCTGGCTCACAGTCTTATTATTGCACTTGTTCAGGCCATTTAGCACCACAAAATGAGGCAAGGCAGCATAATGTGTGGTGACTTTATCTCAAGTGGGCCTCTCTCTCAAACGCAGTCCCAGCTCTTGGCTCACTCACAGCTGCCCCATTGCCATTCCCAGCCCCACGATGTGAATTCTGAGAAAATGATTTTCTTAAGTGGAAACAACCCTGAGAAAATGCTCTCTTTTTGCTCTCTTCTGGTGGCACGAGAAAAAAAAAATGTAACAATTTCGCTTAATCTTCCACCAGCAATTTCCTGCAATTAATACAATCGTTCTATTTCGGGACTGATTTCTTGCGTTCTTGCAATTTGGCACAACGCAAAAATGTTGTCTTTAACAGGACGGCTCGTTACGCCCTCAGAAACGCCTCGAAAAGCCCTCGGGGTCCATTTTACTCCGTTTTCATTGAACCGAATCTCCATGCGCCTCACATAAAAACAACAGCAACAGAGAAGCCGTTGAACCTCTTCGATAAATGTCGCCTCCAATTGCTCCAAGTGAGCTATAACGGATTTACTCAGGCACAATATGGAAGTCCATAATGACCGCAGGCAATTTCTTTTCGTTTTCCGTTTTAAGAGGCCGTTTTGATTCGAAACTGTGTGCTTTATAAACATAGTCTGCGATGTGATCAATTTAGGGGTGCAGTAAAGAGCAGAGGTCTACATTAAAAAGACCTGTGTTGCAGGCCAGAGCACATGTGCGCTTTCCTCCCAACCATTAGAACAATATCCTGTCTCATTAAGTTCTGTTTATAGTAGTGGAGAGCAGTGTGATTAACTAGGAGAGAACTAAACTTCAGGCTATTGCTGATCAAATCGGTCCAAAGACATCAGTCAAAAGGACATTAAAGGAGAGGTTTTTCTACTAGACAATGTTTGTCGAAGGCAATACAAGTTACCAGATGTGCATGAGTGTCTCATTTTGATGGCCATATTGTGTGCCAACTATCACTTTCATTCAGCAAGCATTAATTTGAAGGAAAACGATGTCACGAGAAAACACTCATTGATGCTCCAGAAGTAAAAGCGATCCATTAAGAGCCAGGGGTGTAAACTTTTGAAACGTTCTTATTTTGCCTAAAAATCATATTTTTTTTATTTAGCACTGCGCTTCAGAAGTTCCAGAAGATACTTATATGTTCCCCAGAAGACAAAATAAGGTAAATTTTCCCTGATCTTTAAATTCAAAAAGTTTTTACCCCCCAGCTCGTGACGTATCGTGTTTCCTTCTGAAGCATCAGTGAGCGTTTGAACCTTCTGTAATAGTCGCATATGAGTCCCTCAGTTGTCCTCAGTGTGAAAAGATGAATCTCAAAATCATACAGTCATTGTTGGAAAGGGTTCAAATGCACAGAAAATGCTGAAAAACCAAAGAATTTGCGTGACCTGAAGGATTTTTTCTGAGGAACAGCATTCAGGACAAGCAAAGGACTAACACTAAACAAAAAAGTAAAAGAAAAACACAGCTGTGGATCATTCAGGTAACAACATAGTATTAAGAATCAAGTGTAAGCAAACTTTTGAACAGGGTCATTTTTTATAAATTTGATGTGAAATATCTTAATTCAGATTATTTTTATTTAGTACTATCAAATAAAAAAGAACATGCATTTTGTATGATCTCTCTTATTTTGCTAAAATACTAAACATTTTGCAGATTCTGTAAGGTGTAACTTACTGTAAACTTTTGACCTCAGCTGTATAAAAAGTCATGGATGATAACATTGCGAATTTGACCTTCAAGCCTAGAAATGTTCCTGATTTCATTTCAGAAATCTGTTTCGTGAAGCCGGGTCGAGTAAAGGTTCCTACAAGTAACAGCTTTCATTTCCACATCCCACTGGACGCTCAAATCATCACTCATTTGTGAATTCTAATGGAAATTTATAACATTTCATAACTGACAGCTAGAGGGCAACCAAAACTAGCTGAAAGCCTTATGTCAGTGCAGGTCAAAACAATGCCTGAAGTGGAAAATCATATCAAGATGTCTGCTATTTAATGTGTCCCAATCTGAATTGATGTCAGGCATTAGGCCGTGTTTGCAGTTTTGATCTAATATTTACAATTAATTGCCAAGTCTAATTAGCAAGGTTCACAGATCGAGGTCAAGGCGGCGCTGCCTTTCGCTACAACCCTGCAGTTTGAATTACAGCGGAGAGACGCGAGAGGAAAAAATGATGTGTTTTTAGCATCTCTGATTGGGAAAGCTGAAAGCAACCATATGCCAGAATGGTTTTTATCTATAAACATTGGTTTATTTTTCTTTCTTTCTTTTTTTTGGTGGAATTAAAAAAAGAAATCTTTCCAACACTGATTGCCTTCCTTTTGTAGATAAAACAAGCATCTGCCAAAAGACACTCAGTTTTACATGATTTTCAGCATCAAACAAATAAACAAGTTAGAGTTAATCAGAAACAGTGTGCTTGTGCGCGCTCTAATGTTCCGATATCTGCACGGAAAATTGATTACCACTCCTTGGCAACAAAGGACAGAGTTTTCCCCTGAGTGAATGAGTGTCAAGAAGGAAAAGCAAAGAAAAGAGAACACAGGTGTAAGTTGAAACACATTCTCTTCTGTACGTCTTCTTGATTTCCTCATAACTTTCTTTCTTCTCCTGCTCTCTGCCACACGCATGGATATGATCTGCTGAAACACCTGGCAATGTGAAATGAAGCCCACGGTAAACCGCTGGGTGGAAGTTACACTCCCAACCACAAATTCCTCCAGCACATGATTTGATGTATTACTCTCTACTTTCAGTCTTCTACCTGGCTCTGACTGTTCCATGTTTATTCTTTCTCATGCCATCAGAATAACAAATCACTGTTATCATATGTATATAATGTACAATATCATATAAATGTTAGATTTTGATGTTTTATCAAGTTGAAAAACTAGCTAGCACTCTTGCAGTTTACAGCTACCAATATACATTTAAAACTGGGGTCCTATGATGTCCATGATGCGGAAAATGCGGACATAATCTAATAATAAAAACAGAAAATGTACTGTATAAGGCGAAATGTCACTGACTTTGCCAAATTCTGGTTGCATAATTAAAAAATAGGTCAGTACACTTACATCAAAACATGATATGGACTATTGTCTGTGAATAGAAGCTGCAAAATTACTATTTAAATATGAATCCTCTGTGTGAATGAATGCCTCTGCCACCTCAGCATATGGCTATGAATACATAAACATAATTTCTAGAACTGCTCAGCATCATTAGGGTGACCATACGTCCTCTTTTTCCTGGACATGTCCTCTTTTCGGACCTAAAAAATGCATGGATTCCTAAATCGTCCAAAATGTCCAGGATTTAGCTTTTGCTTTCTACAGTCGCCATTCATTTATGTGCGTTTTTGTATTAAAGCCTTGCACAGGACTGTTTTCTTATTCCCGCTTCCACAACATTCTAATATTGAATATAATTTTTGCACATCATGGAGTCTCTATCAATATGCGGAGTATTTAAATCGCTTTGGATGCAGCTCGTGTTGGATGTAGGGTTGCCAAATCCACATTTTTTTCAACGGAATTGGCTTGATTTTAAACTGTTTTTTCCCGTGAGTTAAAAGTTTGAAATTTGACTGAAATGCTTGTATTGAAACATTTTTCATTCTACCTGTGATAAAACTGTGGTAGATATTAGTTTTGTGAAGGATGGCCACTGTTGTGAGAAGCTTTTTAGCTGTGATTATGATCAATCTGCATAACGGTGACTGTAAAATATGTAGTTTTGGTATGGAAATGACATATTTTGATACCAAAACTACATCCTGTTTTTTGAACAAGAAAAATATAGTCACCCTAACTTCATCAGCAATTTGCAGTTTCTTTGGAGAAAAACTATCATCATAGCCAGGGTTGCCAGGTTTTCACAACAAAACCTGCCCAATTGCGACTCAAGACTAGCCCAAATCTAGTTCCAGGGGTAAAATAACGTTTTTTTGGCGGGGTTTCCCTAGTAAAATTGGCATTCCTGGGGCTAAATGTCAAGTTAATGAAAAACAGCCAACGCAGCAGTGTTAAAGTAGCCCAATTCTGTTGGAAAAACATGGACTTGGCAACACTGGTTATATCATATACATATAAAAAACTTAAAGGTCTTCCCTGAAACCTGTTAAAATAAAAGTTTGGTTTAACTTGAAGAAATTGTAACAGAAATGTATTACTGAATTTAATGATAGTACCACGGCCACTAATATATTTTTTTAAAGGAATATTTACCAGAATTAATTTAGCAGATAATTGAATACAATAATATATCTTTAAATAAAATAAATTAATTAGAGATGCTTTTGAAACTAAATGTGAAAAAAAAAATATAGGACCTTAAAAATGTAATTTTTGTTAAACTTTTAATAAATTGCTGTTAATTTGTGTATGTTTTATGATTTTGATTAATTAGACATGTTTTTTGATTAATAAAATTTAATTTAACCATTAAAACAAAGTCTAGGAAAATTAACTCATTGAAAAAAAAAGAATCCAGAAAAATTCTAACAAAGAAAAAAAAAGGAAACAGAATTTGGCCTAAAATAAGATGAATTTCATAGGGGCCTAGGTTTGATAAACTGTTAAAATATATACCTTGATTGCAATGTCACTTAAAAATACATATGCAAATGTATATAAATGAATAATTATTGAAAATGTAATTGATAAATATGAATATATTTTAAAAGGTAAATAAATAAAATTAATATAATGTGACATTCTATTTTACAGCAAATCCATATAAATAAATAAATAAAGGTTTTAATAGATAAACGAAATAAATACAGCTTAACATATTGCATATAAATGAATAATTATTTAAAAATTAAAAATATTAATATTAATATGTAAAAAGTTAAATAAATAAAATTAATATGTGACATTCTGTTTTACACCAAATGCATATCAATAAATGTAAATAAATTAAATGTTTTAATAGATTAACTAAATCAATACAGCTTAACATATTTTATATGAATTACTCTATACCAAATGCAAATAAATAAAATTAATTTGTGCTGAAAATAAAAAAATAACGAGAATCCATTGAAACAGTTCTCCTATGCTTTACTTCATGGCAAAAGGCTTCTCGTTTACAGTGTTTAAATGCGTTTTTCCAACCTAAACACTGACAAAATGCATCAAAAGTCCACATATTCCATCTAGGCCTGGCAGTGACCTGCTATCAGAGAGGCCGTGACCAAATGAAAAGACGTCCAACCTTAAAATCCAACCCAAAGTGACTTCATCTGCATGACTCAAGTAGTTCAGGAATCGAAAGGCCTAATCTTATCAGCACAGCATGTGGTTTAAGGAAATCGATGCCTGACCTCAGGAAAGCATTACGAACGAGCGGTAAATGGGCCTCTCTGCGAAGGCTCTTCTTCTGTTCAGAACCTTCTCATCTTTCAAGGGATCAACAATTAATAATTGCCTTCTCTGCTGCTCCTTAATCTCATCCACTCCTCCCACCGCCCCCTCAAAACGGCAAGAGATAAAGAGAGAATGAGGAGGAAAGACGCAAAATGGAAAACAGGGTAGGGGAGTCTTGTAGAAGCAGCAGATGATAAAGCTGCAGTTTTGGTGGTCCATCATTTTCATAAAGACACCAAACGCAAAGTCATTATTTGTGAGTAAAGGAGAGGGCCGCTGGCGCCAGCAAGATTTGATTTCAGCGGCAGGAATTGGATTAGCAGCCATTAAGGGCCTCCTAACACATACATTTATAATGCTGTGAAGAGATGCGTAACTGCAGCCAGATTCCCTTGACTTACACCGTGGACAGTGTGTCTGGAAGGAGATCCAGCGAACCTGGCAGAGCACAGAGGGGGAATTCATGAAACCGTTGAGTCAGTTTTACACACAGCATTTCAGCGCTAAACCCTGTTTATTCATCACCGCTGCACTCCGGTTATACTGGTCTAATTGCGTCTAGTTTCTATATAAATTAAGATAATTATAGATTAGGCCTTTTTGTTCAAAGCTGAGAACTAATTTGCTGGTGTAATTAATGTTGTAATTTTCAGAATTGTGTAACGTTTATAGTGATCAAAGCAGCAGTTGTTCATCAGATATTGGGAGATGAGAAATTACAAAATCAAGCAAATAAAAAGATATCTAAAATAAATAAATTACAAAAAGATTAATTGATTTGAGTCCCTGCACTTTATTTAGTTTTCTTCTTTTTTTTCTACTTTTTTATGTTATTTATAATATTAATTCCTCTTTGCACTAAATTGCATCATCTAAAATAAAATTGCCAAGTTCTGATTTGCTTTAATTAGTCATTTCCTATTTTCCAACAGGCATGATGTACATATGAATATTAATAATTCATGAATTAATAAATGCATAAAAAATATTACAAATAAAAATAGCTAAACACTTTAAATCAATCAGATATTTACAAGTAAAATACAAGTAATCTACAAGTGTAGTATTCTAATAATAAACTATGCCATCAGTTAGTTATACTATTTAAAATACTGCCATCTAGTAGCACTTTAAACACTTTAAATCAATCAAGTAAAATAATACAAGTAAACTACAAGTACAGTATTTTAATAATAGATTACGTCATAATATGATTATACAATTAAACATACTAACATCTAGTAGGTTCAATGCAGTGATCGACTTTTTATTAACATCTTGTTGTGCAGCTAAACACTTTAAATCAATCAAATATTTACAAGTAGAATGATACAAGTAAAATACAAGTACGGTATTTTAATTATAATTTATGTCATCAGATAGTTATACACCTATAAATACTGCCATCTAGTAGGATTAATGCAGTGATTTCTTTTTAAAAGCTTGTTGTTTAGCTAAACACTATACATCAATCAAATATTTACAAGTAAAATAATACAAGTAAACTACAGGTACAGTATTTTAATAATAAATTATGTCATCAGAAAGTTATACAATTAAAAATACTCCCATCTAACAGGATCAATACAGTTATTGACTTTATATTAACATGTTGTGTAGCTAAAAACTTTAAATCAGTCAAATATGTACAAGTAAAATACAAGTACGATATTTTAATTATAATTTATGTCATCAGATGGTTATATAATTAAAAATACTGCCATCTAGTAGGATCAGTGCAGTTATTGACTCTTTATTAACAGTTGGTTGTCTAATTAAACACTATAAATCAATCAAATATTTACAAGTAAACAACAAGTACAGTATTTTATTAATAGATGACATTATCTGATTGTTATACAATTAAAAATACTGCCATCTAGTAGGATCAATGCAGTGACAGACTTTTTTATTAACATCTTGTTGTGTAGCTAAACACTTTAAATCAATCAATCAATCAAGTAAACTACAAGTACAGTATTTTAATTATAATTTATGTCATCAGATGGTTATGTAAATAAAAATACTGCCAACTTGTTGGATTGATGCAGTGATTTACTATTTAACAGCTTGTTGTGTAGTTAAACACTATAAATCACGTTTCAATATTTACAAGTAAAATGATACAAGTAAACTACAAGTACATTATTTTAATAAATTATGTCATCAGATAGTTATACAACTAAAAATACTGCCATTTAGTAGGATCAGTGCAGTTATTGACTTTGTAATAACATGTTCTTGTGTAGCTGAACACTTTAAACAATATATTTACAAGTAAACTACAAGTACAGTATTTTATTAATAGATTACATTATCTGATAGTTATACAATTAAAAATACTGCCATCTAGTAGGATCAATGCAGTTATTGACCTTTTATTAACAGCTTGTTGCATAGCTAATTGCTTTAAATCAACCAAATATTTACAAGTAAAATACAAGTACAATATTTTAATTATAATTTATGTCATCAGATGGTTATACAATTTAAAATACTAACATCAAGTAGGATCAATGCAGTGAATGACATTTTATTAACAGTTAGTTGTGTAGCTTAACGCTTTAAATCGATTAAATATTTACAAATACAATAATAAAAGTAAATTACAAGCACAGTATTTTAATAATAAATTATGTCATCAAATAGTTATGCGATTAAAATTACTGTGATCTAGTGGGATCAATGCAGTGAATTACTTTTTAGCGGCTTGTCGTGTAGCTAAACACTATAAATCTATTAAACACTTTAAAGTAAACTACAAGTACAGTATTTTAATAATAGATTGCATCATCATATAGTTAAACAATTAAAATACTGCAATCTAGTAGGATCAATGCAGTTACTGACTTTAGTAACAGCTTGTTGCGTAGCTAAACACTTTAAATCAATAAAATATTTACAAGTAAACTACAAGTACAGTAGTTTTAATGTTAGATTATTTAATACAATTAAAAAGTACTGGCATCTAGTAGGATCAGTGCAGTTATTGACTTTTTATTAACAGTTTGTTTGTAGCTAAACACTTTAAACAATATATTTACAAGTAAACTACAAGTACAGTATTTTATTAATAGATTACATTATCTGATAGTTATACAATTAAAAATACTGCCATCTAGTAGGATCAATGCAGTTACTGACTTTAGTAACAGCTTGTTGCGTAGCTAAACACTTTAAATCAATAAAATATTTGCAAGTAAACTACAAGTACAGTAGTTTTAATGTTAGATTATTTAATACAATTAAAAAGTACTGGCATCTAGTAGGATCAGTGCAGTTATTGACTTTTTATTAACAGTTTGTTTGTAGCTAAACACTTTAAACAATATATTTACAAGTAAACTACAAGTACAGTATTTCATTAATACTGTAGATTACATTATCTGATAGTTATACAATTAAAAATACTGCCATCTAGTAGGATCAATGCAGTTACTGACTTTAGTAACAGCTTGTTGCGTAGCTAAACACTTTAAATCAATAAAATATTTACAAGTAAACTACAAGTACAGTAGTTTTAATGTTAGATTATTTAATACAATTAAAAAGTACTGGCATCTAGTAGGATCAGTGCAGTTATTGACTTTTTATTAACAGTTTGTTTGTAGCTAAACACTTTAAACAATATATTTACACGTAAACTACAAGTACTGTATTTTAATTATAATTTATGTCATCAGATAGTTATATAATTAAAAACACTGCCTTCTAGTAGGATCAATTCAGTGAGTGACTTTTTATTAGCAGCTTATTGTGTAGCTAAACACTTAACTGTACTTGAACTACTTTAAATTATGATTCGCATGCAGCTTAAGTTACAGTATTAAAGCAGTTTCTCCAGCACTTCCCTGAGAAGACGATCCTTTATAGGTAGAAGTCTATCTTGCTAACCAGCTGACAAGAAGCTTCTCTGCACAGTGTCACTTAGCCTAACAAGGTTACTCTGGATCATACCTCTCTCCCCTCCTCTCTCTCTCCCTCTGAAGCTCTGCTTATTATCAGAAGGAATGATTTAAAACACATGCATTCCGAACTCAAAGCTAATGTTGAGATTAGGTGGGTCATTATTGTCTTAATTCTGCACAACGGTAGAAACGTCAAGAGATTCAGGAGCAGGTGAGCGCATCGCATGGTTTCTTTGAAGATGTCCGTGATGATATGTCAAAGTAAAGCTTAGGATTTTTAGCACACAAATACGCATGACTGGTCATGGGCCAGAGCAGAACTGGAAAAGTCTGAGCACATTAGTTTTAATGTAATACAAATAATGTGTTGAGACTTTTCAGGCTCAGATCAGGTTATTATTCAAGATTGATGAATTTTAAAATGTATTTTTGCTATTTTAATGATCAAAGATGTGTAAATGATTGTGTAACAGACTCAATCATGTGGGGCCTGCATAAGACTGTACTCCAAAATGTTGCAGCCAATATGCTAATAGGTTTTAGAAAATAAAATATAAATATTATATAAAACAAAACAATCAAAAATAAGAAATGAGAAGTAAATAAGTAGTAAGTAAAGTAAATTTGTAGTACTAAAATTACTAAAACAAAAATAAAAAATGTATTAAAGGGAAATAATGATAATAATAATCATGACAAAAGCACACAAAAAAATTAAATTACAAAAAAAAAAATCAAAAAATTAAAATGAGTAAAATTATAAATTTCAAAGTTGGTTTTGATCTTGAGTTTTCAGAGAATATTTATAAGTTTTTATTTTTTTAACCCATTGCCCAGTGGCTTTTGTTTAAATTTTTAGATGGAAACAAAAGAAATTGATTAAGAAAAAATAATAAAAAATAGTAATTTGTAGTACTGAAATGGCTAAAACAAAAAAATAAAAATATACTCAAGCTAAATAATAATAATATTAATGACAAAACACATAACAAAATTATTAAAATGTAACAAAAATTGATAATTAATAATGAAACATTTAAAGGTCCCATATTGTCAAAATCGAAATCTCCTGGCTTTTTTCATGATAACTGAGGCCTAGGGGCTATGTAACTACCATATGAGTTTCAAAACAGTCAATCCACAGTAAACTGCACACAGCCTGCTTAAAGTAACTGTTCCTTTTCACGAGCCGCTGTGACTTCCGCAAAGATGTGACGTCCGATCTACTCAGTCACTGCCTTCAGTCACCACCCCCAGCACCAATCACGTCCCACCCTCCTTTTGTCAAACCCAGACAACATCGCGTCCATAACATTGCTAAGCAACAACAGCACGGAAACTAATCTAGAAAACCCTGTTCAGTCGATAGATGTCGAAACTACATCATTGCACAGAACAACGTGAATATAAGAGACCAGTGGCACGTCAACTTCAGCCTCTTTCACACAGCGATTCCGGTAAATACATGGATAATGTTTCCCATGATTTGTTCCGGAGTTGTTTGATTTGGTTCATTCACAGTTGTTTTCCGGAATCTGTGCGTGCTTTACACACAACCCATAAAGACATGTGACGTTTGGATGTGAGATGTAATGCGACGTGTACGTTTCACTAAACTGAAACTAACCTGAACAAACTGTGCTTCAGCGCTGATAGTGAGGAGCTGGCTCTGCCTGATCGCTGCTTCATTCCACTTTGCACGTATTTTTTCGTTGTGAAGAGTCGCATGATAACGTGCATCATCACTACAACACTGCCTTTATGGTTCTGGCTTTTGTTCACACAGCGCTCGTTCCCGTAATTTTCCAGAATCAGCGCGCATTGTGAAAGGGGCTTTACTAAAGCTACAGTTACGTAGCTTAGCTTACTACATTTTGGGGGCAGCCGTGGCCTAATGGTTAGAGGGTCGGACTTGTAACCCAAAGGTTGCGGGTTCGAGTCTCAGGTCCGGCAGGGATTGTCGGTGGGGAAGGTGAATAACCAGCACTCTCTCCACCCTCAATACCACGACTGAGGCTGCCCACTGCTCCGGGTGTGTGTTCACGGTGTGTGTGTGTGTGTTCACTACTGTGTGTGTGCACTTGGATGGGTTAAATGCAGAGCACAAATTCCTAGTATGGGTCACCATACTTGGCCTCACTTCACCTCCTTTCCTACTGCATTCGGTGTTTGAAAAAGAAAATGATCATTCTGAAATATCTTGTTGAGTATCAGCAGGCTAGGCTCTCTCTATGGCTCTGGGTTCGGCTACAACGATACATGACCATAGTTACCTGTGATTGGCCTGGCTGTGCGTCACTCAGAAAACAACAGGCCAATCAGAAGAGAGGCTCATGAATATTAATTAGATGGGCCAAAATCGACCTGTTTTTGACAGAGCTCCTAAAAAAGGAGCTGTAAAAATATATTGAGATGGATTTTGGCACTTATACCGCAAATATATATTCTTAAGGACATCAACAACTAAAATAAACCTCCAGAAATGTGTACAATATGGGACCTTTAAAAATTTAAAAAATATACTTCTGTTATATGAATCTCTGGCTTGTTTTATTTATTTATTTTATTAATACAAAAGCAAAACTGCAGAAGACACTGAAATTTGTTTTCAGAGAATATATATTAATTATATATTAAAGTTTATTTTTTTAAACCCATTGTCCAATGGCTTTTGCGTACTTGTGTGTTTACAAAAAATGTACAAAAAATAATTATAGAATATAAAAATTATTATGTTTAAATGTTTTAGATGGAAAAAAAAGACAAAAAATAGATTAAGAAAATTATTAAAATTATTATAAAATTTAAATTGTTGTCAATACAAAATAATTAGTAGTACTGAAATGGCTAAAATAAAAAATATATATTAAATCTAAATAATAATAATATTAATGACAGAACACAACATTTGTAAAATGTAACAAAAAATTAAAAATGATTATTTGATAATGAAACATTTACAATTTAGTCTTGATTAAAAAAATATTTCTGTTATAATTATATTATAATATATTATAATCTCTGTCTTGTTTTTATTTATTTATTTTATTTTATGGGAGCAAAACTGCAGAAGACACTGAAATTTGTTTTTAGAGAATATAATATATATTAAATATATATTGAAGTTTATTTTTTTAATCCCATTGTCCAATGGCTTTTGTGTACTTGTGTGTTTCGTGTACAAATAAATAATTATAGAAAATAATAATAGTAATATTTATTATTATTATTATTATTATTATTATTATTATTTTCAGTAGCTGGAAACAAAAGACAAAAATATATGGACTAATAAAATAATAAATAATAAAAATTACCTTTTTATTTTTTAAATGAATACCTTGAAAAGTCACTTTGAATAATATGCACATAAAACAAGGCAGTTAAATTATTCTGAACAGGAACTATGCTACTACTGTATGCATATGACACAGTGAAGTCTGATTACAAATATATGGAGCTATCAATGTATTCATAAGTCAGTTAATCACCTGCAAACTTGAACGGAGTCCACTATGAGTTACCACAGCGAAGCCATTTGCCCTCTATGCCACACACAGAAGCTGATATGCCTGCCACCGCAAACCCATCGAGAAGGCTGCAAAACAGCTTCTGTGGTCTCCTATCTCCCTGCCTGACTCACCCCCACATCTGGGCTTAAGTACATAGAGCTGTAGTCTTGTGTCCCTCAGAAAATGAGGCATAATTAGCTTTAGTTTCATTTAATTACTGCCTAAATGTTATGTTACATTTCTGACGAGTGACATAAAAAGCTTCCACAGCTCTATCAAAGAGAACCTCTGCGCTATTTTAGCAAGCATCCAACGCCTTTACGGTATAGGACGATAAAAAAACATCAAGGGAATACCACATATTCATAATTTGTGTCATATGCCACAATTTCACAAACGCATCATTTCTGATAAGGCTACAGCCGAGGTAAAACTATTCCGTTTTTCTGGAGTCGCTTAAGTGTGTTTAAAACCTCTGCGCGCCGCTTTGATCTGTCAGATTTACGTAAACATCTGTTTCGTGCTGATAGAACGGAGGAATGATATACTAGCGGTGGTTCTTATCAATTCAGCTATCGTCGGTTTGTGAGGAAAAGGACTGATGTGTTGCGTTACACGCCCAGGCATTTTACGACGAACATCTCGGAATGTTTAGTGTATTGAGAACATCTTTTGTTTATAGTAGAAAAAGCTGGTTGCTGGAATTAGCTCATGATTAAGGCTTCTGTCTTCACCGACTTATAAACCGGCAGGGAAATATCTCGTCCCTGGAATCCATCACTTTTCGCTTGCTCCGGGAATGCTCAATGTTTAACTGTACAATTACTGTATGTTTAAAAGCACATTTTCATGTTTGCCCTAAAAACGGAGAGGAAGAAGAAAAAATTTCAACAGCTCTGCCAAGGATGTGACCTCGTCACACTACAATTACACAAACTATTTGATGGAACATTTGTTTTCCATTTTACTCCTGAAGCTGCATTTCCTGCGAGTGCTGTGGGTGATGGGAAGTACGGCCTGTAAGTAAGTGTGTGCGTCACGGCAAATGAGAACATCGTAGCCCCCCTATATAGGGGCCAAGCTTCAGATTTTGTCATGTACTGTACATATGGATGCAGAGGTAATACTATTTTACACCACGATGTGCGGTTAAGTTGGCAGGAGAGCGAGCGTTCATTGTGAATTTATGGGAAACAGTTGGGGCCGCCGCCACCACTGGGGCTTTTCAAACTGAGGTCCATGTTAAATTCATAAATTCATCTAATCAGTTCCGTATATAAATACACTCCGAGGCACAGCCATACTATAAAGCAAACCTGTAGGCTACATCTTGAGCTGAGAACGTACCTGTCGTAGGCCCGTCTGGGCCATATGTGTTTCTAAACTATACAGATCTGTTTGCTACTTCGTTCCCCAAGGGCACTTCTGGAGGATGTAAGAGGAAATTGTGCGCCATGATGTGTTCTTTATATCTCATTTCAGAAACAAGGCCTTCAATCTCCATCTCCAATGGGGAACGAAGAGGAAATCTGCCTCGTGTCTCGAGGAACCGAGCGGGTTTCCACATAAAGAGGAAGTCCCCATGAGGCAGACGGGCTGAAGACGGTAGTGTGCAAATTCAAAGCTTGTATCCTTTCGAGACGGTTTAACTTTATAAAAAGTTCAATACAACAACTTCTCTACTTGCATCTATGGGCCTGTGGGACTGAAAGTGTGTTTAATGTTTTGCGGATCTAGGTGCAAAGGTTCCTGTCAAACCCAAAGCACTCACCTGAGTGGATCTGACAGCTTTTATCATCTACCTACGGAGCCCCCCTCAACTCAAATGCCCCGGTGCCAGTAATTCCCCTTGGTTCTGCTATAGTACTTCTGCTAAGCACTTTCAAGGCCCAACAGGGTCAGGGGTTTCACACCACAGCAATGGTAAGAAAAACAGGAACATGTCAGGGAAAAGATCCAAGAGTAACTAGAAGGTAGCAGGGTTTTGTTCTACATCCAGGTATAAAGTATAGGGCAGAGGAGGGGAAGACTAAGGGTTTCTTTCATTGCTGTAAGGCAACTATACTGAAATTACAATACTGAATAAAATCTGCATACATTCAGCATAAAGAAAACTAGAGTTTCGACCAAGACCAACTGCACCATGTAGACTGAAACTTAAGATTTTTAGCTTAAAGCCATTTGTAATTTATGCTTTCAGGGGTGTTTCCTTTGAGGAGGCAAGGGAGGCAGTGTTTCCTCAAAATATTGAATGAGAAAAAAAAATATATTGTACAAAAATAAAACAATGCCAATTTTACACAATATAACATTAAAAAGTGTATAAATCGCATGTTTTTCTAAAGAAACACTGTCCAACAGCAACACAGGAAGGTAAAGTTACTATCTATCTATCTATCTATCTATCTATCTATCTATCTATCTATCTATCTATCTATCTATCTATCTATCTATCTATCTATCGTCTGTCTGTCTGTCTGTCTGTCTATCTATCTATTGTCTGTCTGTCTGTCTGTCTGTCTGTCTGTCTGTCTGTCTGTCTATCTATCTATCTATCTATCTACCTATCTGTCTGTCTATCTTCTGTCTGTTCATCTATCGTCTGTCTGTCTGTCTGTCTGTCTGTCTGTCTGTCTGTCTGTCTGTCTGTCTGTCTGTCTGTCAGTCTGTCTTTCTATCTTTCTATCTTTCTATCTATCTATCTATCTATCTATCTATCTATCTATCTGTCGTCTGTCTGTCCATCTATCTGTCCGTCTATCTATCTATCTATCTATCTATCTATCTATCTATCTATCTATCTATCTATCTATCTATCTATCTATCTATCAATCTATCTATCAATCTATCAATCTATCTATCTATCTATCTATCTATCTATCTATCTATCTATTGTCTGTATATTTTTGTATGTATCTATTGTCTGTTTGTCTGTCTGTCTGTCTGTCTGTCTGTATGTCTGTCTGTCTGTCTGTCTGTCTGTCTGTCTGTCTGTCTGTCTGTCTGTCTGTCTGTCTATTTTATTACATTTGAAATCAAATTGCATCAGATATGCATCATGTTTATTACCTCAGTTCAAATTCAGGAATTGAGCTGGAATCTCAGTTCAGTTCTAAAATAGTGTACAACCCCATTTACAACTTGTCTGTTTATTTTGGTGCATTTACCCAATTGTAAATCGACACAGTCTCTTTTGGTTATCCCCTGCTGTGTGTATGCATGCTTGAATGTCCAAACACCTAAAAACACAGGAATCTAGCAGCAAACGACACTTTGTTTTGTCTGGGTGTCTGTTTCGTTGGTCCAAGCCTCTGGATGTGAGCGGGTCAGAAGCCACAGCTTCCCTCAGTATCGTGAGGCTCTGATTACAAGCTGTGATGTCTCAATAAAAATGCCCGAGAGAGAGAGAGGACAGAAGATTTTAGCGGTTGAGTTGGTGCAACTGTGCACCAGATGTTGAAAGTCATACCCCGCTCCCAGCTAGCCCCGAAGAGGGGGTGGTCCAGGCCTTGCCAGTGTCCCACTGATATTGCGGGCACATGAAACGGAACCTCAGCATACACACTATCAAAAGTCGAGCTTATACATTAGTGCTTATGTGTGGGAATGTATGAATGCATGTTTATTGAAGGCTGTGTGGAGGAAGTGTCTTGCCTGTCATGTGTGATGTGTGAACGCCTGTAGCGTGTGTCTGTGGAGATGAAAGCATGTGTGGGGCCTTGCGGAAGGGCATGCATTGGGCTACGCAGAGGCCTGGACGACAGAAGGGCCACATTGAAATGGCAAACACTGAATGATTGCAGCCTAATTAGAGTGATGATAAACCTATGATGCTATCATAAGACAGAATAACTGCTGAAAGCCATTGTCGCTAGAATGTATATTTTGAACTAAACATGGACTGCCTTGGATTGTCTATAGCTCAACTGTGAAAGAAAGAAAGAAAGAAAGAAAGAAAGAAAGAAAGAAAGAAAGAAAGAAAGAAAGAAAGAAGTTATAGTGTATTTGGGATTAACAATTTTCTCCACAAAATGTTTTCCTTTAAAGTTAAAAACTTTGACTGTCAATAGAATGAAATAACCAAAATGAATTCTATGATTTCTGACCGCTCTCCAACAATGACTTTATGATTTTGAGATACATCTTTTTACACTGAGCAACTGAGGAAAGGTTCAAACACTCACCGATGCTCCACAATGGAAAAATATGCATTAAGAGCGTGGGGTGAAAACTTTTGAACAGAATAAATGTGTATAGTTATTTTATTTTGCCAAAATATTATATTTTTTTTTAGTACAGCCCTTCAGAAGCTACAGAAGAAACTTACATGTTCCCTAGAAGACAAAATAAACTAAATTTACCTTGACCTTTAAATTCAAAAAGTTTTCACCCCCAGCTCTGAATGCATTGTGTTTCCTTCGGAAGCATCAGTGAGTGTTTGAACCTTCTGTAATAGTCCCTCATTTGTGAAAAGATGGATCTTAAAATCACACAGTCATTGTTGGAAAGGGTTCAAATACACAAAAATGCTGAAAACCCAAAAAATATGTTGGACTAGAAGGATTTTTCTGAAGAACAGCTGGCAGTTTAACTGTTCAGGACAAACAAGGGACTCATGAATCTATCACTAAACAAAGAAAAAAAACACAGCTGTGGATCATTCAGGCAACAACACAGTATTAGGAAACAAGTGTATGTAAACCTTTGAACGGGGTCATTTTTATAAATTCAACTATTATTTTCTCTTGTGGACTATATGTAAATGTATTTTATGTGAAATATCTTATTCAGGTCAGTAATAAATAAAATAAAACATGTATTTTGTATGATCCCTCTTATTTTGGTAAAATAATTAACATTTTACAGATTCTGCAAGGTGCAAACTTTTCACTCTAACTGTAGATACCCCCTCACCCCAGTCCCTCTTCTACGAGACTCCACAGGTCCATGCCTGTGGTATGACGACGGATTCTCCATATAAAAGTCAGCAGGATCATGGGGTGTTTCAAATATTGCTCTCTGAAGACAGTTGCTGACAGAATGACAGGGGCCGTATTTATTTTGGTCAGAGAGCAGGGCACTTTGTGGGGAGTTAATCAGAGACTCCCCTCTCCCCCCTACAAGGAATGTAACTGTGAAGAAAAAAAAAAGTGAAAAAGACGGCCAGGGACTAGTAATGACTTTCGCTCCCTGTGGAAGATTTACCACTGGCAGAACTCCTCAGAGACCACAAGAATTTAGGCAGAGGGTGCGACACAAATTGTAAAGCAGGTGAGAAATTGCATGAACTGATGCGCATCCTGACTGACAGCTATGACTTTTACATGATTTCTAATGACTGCTTTGATGACCTGGTCTCGCCAGTAGGGGATATATATAAGGTCTCTCATTCTAAAAGCTGCAATCTTCTGCTATCAGGGGGGCAAGCAAAGCAAAATATTAAATTTTTTTTAGTACAGCCCTTCAGAAGCTACAGAAGAAACTTACATGTTCCCCAGAAGACAAAATAAAATAAATTTACCCTGAAATGTGTATCAAAGGTTTGTAGATATACACAAGTATGGTAGCCCTTTTAACTTGAGTAAAAAATGTAAATTGTGAGATATGAAGTCAAATTCTGAGATATGTCACAATTATGAGCAATAAAGTCACAATTGTGAGACATAAATAGAAAATTTATGAGCAATTAAGTTGCAATTGTGAGAAATTGAGAAAAAAAACGTATTTTTTGTGAGATACAGAAGCATAACTGATAGATATGAAGTCGAAATTACAATATAGGTTATCACTTAATCAATATGAAATCATAATTAAGCCACTCTGGGTCAGGTAAAATAGACATAGGATTGATTTAAAATTATATAAGTGCCAAAAATTCATTCTTACAACTAGGCACTATTAGAAAAGCCAACCCAAAATCAAAAATGATGCAATCAGTGAACTAGAATATCAATATCTCTACAACCTCCTATGAATAATTCAATAAGAATAATTAAGAATCAATAGCAATCAACAAACACCATTTAATGTTGACCTCCCACCAGATGTCAAATTCTCAGACACTTCATCTTCAGCCAGGCTTTACATTTGGCAGACACTATCCAAAGCAACCTACAAATGACAAACAGTCTGAAAAAAGTGAGCAATTAATCATACAGAGCCAATAACATTAGCGTTGCTGCAACACAAAGTTTAGAAAACCAAAAGGGTACAAATGGACATGGCGGGAGGATATATGGGAGCTGCTGTGTGAATGCAGAAAAGCATGTTGGCTGTGAAACAGCGGCCTCCTGCTCCTGTGTCAGTCCTGCGGAGTCAGCTAATTAAAGAGAGATTAGTCCATTGGCACACCAGTCACAACAGACCTGGGCGCAAGGCACGGATAATCACCCAGCACACCAGCCAATTAGTGAGCTCCACTTGCCCTGGGAAAGCAGCACACGCTGCGCTCCTGCTCTATCCAATGATAGCCCGCAATATTACCCAGGCGCAATTCACCATTTATCATTCCTGAATTTCAACACCGAGTCAGGATCTCATCGGGAGTCGTCATCTGCGGATCACTTTCTCCTGCGAGAGGCCCAAGTTTTAGTGGGAAGTGCTAGGCAGCCTGACAGTTATTAAATAAATAAGTGCAAACACACACTCTCGCACTCGGCAGCGGCGGCGAAAGGCGTCCGCTATTTGTTTTGGAGGGGCACTCGGCACAGGACGAGTGTAAGAAACTCACATAAGAAGTGAATTAGTTGTCTGTGGAAGCTCGCATCTGTAGCAGGAATGTTTGACACTCAAAAGACGTTCAAGTATGGATTTGGATTTTGGTTTTCCAAACTAAACACAGGCCCCGAGTCAGATCACGGAGCATAATTAAAATGCTCGGAGGACAAGGTTATCCTGCCAAGCCCCCAAATTCGGTCCGCTAACTAACCATAAACACACCAGTGCCGCGCAAAGCCGCGCACACATTAAAACGATACTCCGCCAGTGTTTTCTCTGTGGCACAGAGGGGTATGCCTTGCTGCGGGTCTCGTCCTGCTTCCCTCAATAACAGATTAAAGGCAATTACTCCTCTGTGGGCATCACTTTACCATAGTCTCCATCTGGCTCCCAGACTGGCCCAGACTGACAAGCAGAGGATTTGGGAGGGTGTGGGTGGAGCTTTTTCACAGTGCTACTGCTGGCTGGATATCCGTCCATCCTCAACCGTAGATGGGAAGGGAAATAGCGCCTCCATAGCTACTGATCTCTCCGCAACTTCTAAAGGGAGTATTAGATTCAAGATACAAGAGTGCTGGCCATTTACAAGTACACAGAGGGGGTAAAATATTGTTCCTTTAAAGGGAACCCAGGGTATAAAGGCTTAATATAACATAAATTATGTCTCTTACTGAAAAATGTAGTAGAAAACTTATGAAAGATTTATGTTATTTAAAAATCCACATCGTTTTATATATATTTTGGACTATGTGGGGTGCTATAATTTAGATGACTTCAAATGGTTGCACTCAGTGAGCTTCTGGTGCTATCTTTTGCTATTTTTACCGCAACACAACTCGGAAAATAAAATACGAATGCGATGACCATAGTTAATGAAAGAGTTTACAGGTGGCAACGGATATAAGCATAGGCTTAAATCAAATGTCTTACCAAAATGCCTTTTTCCCCACACTGAGTCTAAATGAGTCTATCGAGTGATGTTTACATCCTGACAGGATGGCATCTGGCGTTTCTTGTCTCTGCCATTTATAAGCTCTTTCAGTAGCTGTGTTCTACTAAAAGTCTCAAAGGCATTAGGGCTAAAGTGGAGAGAACAAAGACGCAGGTCTTTAGGACGTTTTATTCGTCCACAGGCATCTTTCCATTCTTTTCTCTTCTTTTTATCGCTTGAAAAGCAGTGAAGACTTGCATCACTTCTCTTGTTGCCCCTCGACTTAAAATTAGAACCAAAAGCCGCACAATGTGGCATAGTATCAGTATTTTATTTTACAAGTTGTGTTGCAGTAAAAATAGCAACAGGCAATGCCAGTAGTTTACCGAGTGCAACCATTTCACTTCATCGAAATAATGGCGCCCCCATAGTCCAAAATATGTATGAAATGATGTGGCTTTTTTAAATAAAGTATTTTTTCATGGGTTTTCTCCTACATATTTCAGTAAAAGACATTATTTACATTATATTAAGCTCTACAAAGTTTGCTTTAAGGCCCTGTGGTGCAACTTTGACATATAGAGACAGCAAATATCATCAACGTCAATATGGTCCAAAATAGATTAGATTTTAGGATTACAATATTAGACCCTAATGACCCCACTGTAAGAACAAAAAACTGAATTTTTTTTAAATATCTGCCTTATACAGGTTGTACAGGTTTGGACTATCAAAATTTAAGTTTGAATTGCAATTGTTTGCTACCTCGATTTTAAAAGTTTAAAGGCATTCTCAATTAAACTCCTACAGGAAGTCAAAGTGGCTAGATCTCCATTTAAAAGTAACAAAGGATCATAAGTTACCCATGAAGGGCAAGGAACTGTCACAGATATCAGGGCATATAGGAGAAACTATATGTTTCTCCTGTTTCAGAAATGGGAAATCAATTGCACCATACAAGGCTCCTTGGCCCTGAGCTATAGAATCTAGAAACCACAGAAAATCGTTACGAGAAGTCAAGCATGCATATCATTGTGCTATGGAGTCTCACTTGTTCCTGAACTAACATTTTTTCCCGCTAGAGCCACTCGTAAGTGGTGCAGACGTGGTTATGAATGCACCAATATGCCATTCAATACAGCATTTCTAGCTGTCTGAGAATCTGAAACCGCTTTGCTGCGAAAGGCAAAATTATCCAATAAGTCTCAATGTCGAGTTTGTGTCTGAACTTCAGTCACGCTAAATCCAATGTTAGGGAATTACTACTAGGATTAAGCAGATGATTGGAGGCAATAACAGTCTGAATTGTTTACACAACATTTAATACAATTGACACTAAGTAACCTGCTGCTAGTTGGTTGCAGAACGAGCTAAGAACCTTTTGCGACAGGAAGGAAGGAAAATCTATCCTCAGAACAGCGATACTACTGACAGACGCTCCCTGCTGGAATATCACTCTACAGAGCACTTTCATGGCAGAATTGTTCTCTCTCTCTCTCTTCCTCTCTCTCTAGCATGGCTGGTCAGTCAGTTGATTTGATGACAGGGGCATGGTTAGGTGCAAGCTGGAGCTCAGCAGGCATTTCATTTTCAAAAACAGCCGGGCGACTATTAATAAATTGTGTTTACGGCCCACTCCATACAACACCCTGAGGAGTCCCATCACGCTGCCAGAAAGAGGCTGTCTAGCCTGCTGGGAGAGAGCGTCGGCCCGGCAACCGACTCTCAGATCCTAAAATGAACAATGGTGATATTCAACAATAGTTAACAACAATACTGATTTAAAAGCAGTGTAGGTGATTTGGTTCAAAAACATTTTTATGCTGGTTGAAAGTCCCTTCATATCCTGATAGCAATCACTAAGGTAAGTGGTCTAAATGTATTTATATCATCTGTGGAAGTAGGACCATAAGCTATTGCGTTATTATTAATATTAATGTTAACACATTGTTCAACTTGGAGTCACTAAGTAAGGAATCATAATGAATCAAATTCTCCCACCCTTAGTTATGCTTGAGGCTCTTAAAGGAGAAGTTCACTTTGAGAACAAAGATTTACAGATAATTTACTCAGCCCTTTGTCATCCAAGATGTTCATGTCTTACTTTCTTCAGTAGTAAAGAAATTATGTTTTTTGAGGAAAACATTTAAGGATTTCTCTCCATATAGTGGACTTCTATGGAGCCCCCGAGTTTGAACCTCCAAAATGCAGTTTAAATGCAGCTTTGAAGGGCTCTAAACTATCCCAGCCAAGGAAGAAGGGTCTTATCTAGTAAAACAATCTGTTATATTCTTAAAAAATGCACAATTTATATACTTTTTAACCTCAAATGGTTGTCTTGTCTATCTTTGCGTCAACTCTGGTTCAAGACCGAAGGGTAGGTCGAAAAACTCCCATCTCAATTTCTCCTCCAACTTCACAATCGTATTACATTGCTACAGAAGAACGAACCCAGTGTTTACAAAGTGAACGTGCAAAAAAGATCAAATACCCTTTACAAACAGCGAAGTAGGATGATTTTGAAGTTGGAGAAGAAAATGAGATGGGAGTTTTTCCTACCCTAACTGTCATGAACCGGAATATACGGAGTTGATGCAGTGCAAGACAAGATAAGCATTTAAGGTTAAAAAGTATATAAACTGTCCATTTTTAGAAAATAACCAATTATTTTACTAGAAAAGGCCCTTCTTCCTTCCCTGGGATCATTTAGAGCTCTTTAAAGCTGCATTTAAACTGCATTTTGGAAGTTCAAACTCGGGGGGCACCATTGAAGTCCACTATATGGGCAGAAATCCTAAAATGTTTTCCTCAAAAAACATAATTTCTTTACGACTGAGGAAAGAAAGACATGAACATCTTGTATGACAAGGAGGTGAGTAAATGATCTGTTCATTTTTGTTCTGGAAGTGAACTTCTCCTTTAAGTAATACTAACCCTCAATCTAAAGTAACTGTAAATATCTACAGAAAAAAGGGCGTACTACTTATTGTTGCACTGGTGCATGTGAATAGTTTGAACGAGTGGTGTCCAGATGTTTTCCTCTGTTCTTAAGTCGCATGTGCGTCAAGTTCAAGCTAGGGCTAAAGGTCTGTAAATGATGTCCAGTGACATTTAAGCTCATATAAATGCAAGCTGGATGATCAGATAAACAATGCCAGAAATACGCTCACATGTAGAATTCCTCTGATGTTATTTACCTTCTCGTATTTCCCTCCTCTGTCTAATCCATAGCAATCTGCAAGGTCTGCTGTTACGTAATCTTATACCTATTTCCACAGGCGGGTGTCTAGTATCTAATGTTATGTGCATTATGGTAACAGGGGTCGTATTCTAGCACACTCCCCCACAGTCACCTTTTACCTCATTTTTCCTCTTATGTAGAGCAATTTGCCCGCCAGCAGGGCATACATAAACGTACACATGCGTACATGTTTATAGTCTGGCTGTAATCCTATTTATGTCTCACCAAGTAATTTGTTATATTGCAGAGCAAAGCTGTCGTATTAGGTAGCATTCAGGGACTTATTTGTAAAGTCCTTGGAATCCAGTGTAATGTAAAGGTCAGTCAGGGCTATGTTATCATGGCCTCTCGTTTAATGAAGACTCTAGGCCAAGCACCCTTATCCTTAACTAGAGGCTTTGGCTACTTCCTGGTCACCCGTGCACAATCATTTCTCTGACGTACATGCACTGAGATGTTCTATAGAACACTGTAGAATTTAGTGAATCAAAGTGAATCAAAAACATACAGTGTGACCAGTACAGCCTGATTCACTATCAAATGACTCTTAGGAATCATTCTTTTTAGTGAAACAAAAATATACTTCACTACCTGTATAGTCCAATTCACTAACAAATTACTTTTTAGCTAATACATACAGTGTGACCAGTGTAGCAAAATTTATTAACAAACAACTCCTATGAATCTGTTTTAGTGAATCATTAACATACTGCAAAACTAGTGTAACTAGATTCATGAACAAACAACACTTCCAGTGCTAATTAAGTAGCCTGATTCACAAATAAATGACTCTTTTGAACTGGTTCTTTTTAGTGAATCAAAAACTTACAGTGTGACCAGCATAGCTTGATTCATTAACAAATGACTCTTATGATTTTGTTTTAGTGGATCATAAACATGCTACACAACCAGTGTAGCTCGATTCATGAACAAACAAATCTTTTGAACAGCTTCTTTTTGTGAATCAAAAACATGCATTGTGACCAGAGTAGCATGATTCACAAACACATGACTCTTATGAATCAGTTCTTTTTAGTGCAGCAAAAACACGATGCACGATCAGGGTTGTCCAATTCACAAACAAATTATCTTTATAGCTTGTTCTTTTTAATGAATCAAAAACATATGCTACTTGAGTAGCCTGATTCACGAATAAATGACTCTTTTGAACTGGTTACTTTTAGTGGATCAAAAACATACAGTGTGACCAGAGTAGCCTGATTCACTAAAACATGACTCTTATGAATCAGTTCTTTTTAGTGAACCAAAAAATGATGCAGGATCAGTGTAGTCCAATTCACAAACAAATTACTTTCATGAGCTTCTTCTTTTTAAAGAATCAAAAACATCCAGTGCTAATTAAGTAGCCTGATTCACAAATAAATGACTCTTTGAACAGTTTTTAGTGAATCAAAAACATACAGAATGACCAGTGTAGCATGATTCAATAACAAATGAGTCTTATGATTCTGTTTTAGTGAACCATAAACATGCTCCACGACCAGTGTAGCTCGATTCATGAACAAACAAATCTCGTGAACAGCTTCTTTCTGTGAATCAAAAACATGCAGAGTAGCCTGATTCACTAACGGATGACTCTTATAATTCAGTTCTTTTTAGTGCAGCAAAAACATGATGCACGATCAGTGTAGTCCAATTCACAAACAAATTATCTTTATAAGCTTGTTCTTTTTAATGAATCAAAAACATACATTGCTACTTGAGTAGCCTGATTCATGATTAAATGACTCTTTTGAACTGGTTCTTTTCAGTTAACCGAAAACATACAGCATAGTGAAGTCTAATTCCCATACTAATGATTCTTAAGAGGGAGTTCTTTTAATGTATTGTTAAAAAATACGAGCGAGAGTTACCGCTTTGAGTCAGTCTGACAAATGTGACATGACCTCTCTGGTAAGTTCAAATGCTAAATATGTATTTCATCAAAGTCAGCACATCTCAGAGGAAAACTCTGAGTTAGTAAGTTAGTAACTCATACTGACCATATTACAATGTAGGAGTTTCATAAGCGTACTTGCAAAGTGATTTCTAAAGGTAACAAAGGAACGGCTTTACTCTGTGTTCAATTAAGACTCTAACAATGGCTCACTGACCTCAGATGAGATAATTGAGACCAGTAACCATGCATCACAATGCCAGTTTTTAATTAAAGACGACTATAAAATACTCTTGGAAAAGGTCAAGAGGAGCTAAATTAAGGAGGGAAAAATTCCTGTGGAGAAAGCCAACGTAGGGTACAGAAGGAAGACGTGCCAGAAAATCACTGTTTCCAACCTTCCTTCCCCACCTTACAACCACTGGATGGGGAAAAGGGCCATGTGACATGTCTGATTCATATTCACTAAATCAGCACCTTTCTAAAGCAACTGTCAGAGTGTCTATGTACAAATGTAGGCCTCTTTTTATGTCTTACAAATGATTTGAGTAAAGATGAATAGGTTCCGCTTTAACGATGCACTTTTCAAAACTGGTAATAGCTCACAGAGCAAAATTCAGTGGCTGTGACCTGATACTGAGGTGGACATTATGGAAATTTAGATATAGTACAAGACGGAGGTACCTAAATAAACAGTGGAAACTGAGTAAGTTCAACTTTGTATTGCCTCAGGTCTCTGGGTTGACAATTAACCTTTCCATAATCAGTCAAAAAAACGTGTTGTCCTTTACTGACCTCCAAAATTGAATTTACATGTGTACTCGGTGTGACAGTATCATAAGTCAGTGACCGCGAAAGATTTAAATTTGTTCAGGTGAGCGGAGCGAAAAAAGCTGCGAGGAAACGTCTCGATTAATTATCATCGTGAGTTTTCCCTGATAAGCCCTCCTGAATACGGTAATTATTTCCACGAGTAAACTTGGCCCATCTCTTCTCAAACTAAACACTTTATAAAATATGTTTCCTTGGCTCTGTTTACTCAAAAAATATTTTCCCTCCGATTTGACTTCTCGTTTTAGTGGTAAAATACATGCACCACCTACCGCAAATAACTCTCTTATAGAGAAAGGAAACAGAGTACCATTGAGGAAACCTGCACTTCATACTTTAAGGAATTCCACTGGGAGGAGAGGAGAATAAGTGAGAGAACACATATGCTCTCAAAAAGAGAGAGAGAGAAGAAAACCTAAGGCGAGCTGGCTAAAGTGAGCATGGAAAAATACTAATAAATCATGAATGAAAATGCCAGTCGACACTGAAAACCCAAATCGAGGGGCTGAGGTTGGGCAGCCGACTTTTCAATCCAAAAAAATAGGGCTCAAGATTAAACAGGTGAGATACAGACGAAAAAGCCACAGCGATATTTCCTTCTTTGAGCGGAGAAGGTTTGGAAATGGAATGAAATTGACGATTTGCAGATGGAATGAATGATTCGTATCTTAAACAAGGGCTTGTATTGAAGGCATGAGCACATATGCTGATCCAATTACTGTACACACACTCACCTCTCCTGCAATGCCGCATAGCCATTTTGCATCTCCTGGACTCGGCGATGGTCGGACATGGTATCGTGTCCTTTGGTGGCTTCTTCACAATATGCCGTGTTCGGGTTTCCAGACCCCACTTGAAACCACAGGTTTTGTTTCTTCTGGTGCAGGTCCCCCACTCACTCCACTGGCCCACCTCACAACCCTCTATCGGGAGAAACACAACTAGAATTTAGAGAACTAGGTGAAAGCTGATGACCATCTTAGATCGTTTACAAGTTATGATGTTCTAGAAAGTTCCAGTAACAAATAAAAATATTTACTTACCTCCACATTCCATGCTGTCCTCCAAAGGAGCAAAGCCCTCCGGACACTTTTCAAAGCAACGGCCCTTGTGCAAGTAAAAACCAGTCTTGCACTTCGTGCAGAAGTCCTTGCTGAAGCAGGCCTCACAGTTATCTATCCTACACCCTGTGAAGAAACAAGAGAGACATACGTCAGTCGGGACAGCAGACAAAACCTCCTCATCTGGAGCAGACTGAAGGGTGGGGGAGGGGATCAGCATTAGAGACGGATTATGGTTTGGGAAAAAGGCATTTTGATGCCTTGTGAAGCTTTTCTCTTCAGGGGAGTGAGATATTCCAGTGCAACTTCCTCTGACATGCATGCTGAGCCAGGGAGTGTGGGGTGTGAGAGTTTTTAGGGCTGCAAAGAACTCCAAAGATGTGATGACATCCGGAATGAGGAATTACCTCATCATGACCCCTTCACAGAAGAAAGGAAAGCAGAAGATCTCCAAACATTCAAGAGTACAGAGTTAGAAAGAAAGTTTTGCGGTGCAGCGTGTTATTAGCATAAAATTATAATAAATCTTTGCAAATTTTTATCAAGAACAGAGCATAAAATCATCATTAGCATAAAATCTCAGCAAGAACCTAGTATTGTTAACATACAATTTTTGCAAACAATAAACAAGAATTTAGCACGAAATAACAAAGTACTAACAATTATTAACAATAGTAGCATAACATTATCATAAAATCTTAAATTTTCAATAAGAACTTCTGAACTTAAGAAATCTGAGCAATTTCTCACCAAGAATTTGGCATTAAAATTACTAACATAAATCTGTTTTGACAAGAATTTAGCATGAAAACATACATTTTCAGCGAGAACATGACATAAAATCATTATTACCACAAAATAAACCAAAATTTTGCATAAAATAATGTTTAGCATAAAAATATACCAAATTTTGGTAAGAATGTATCAAGCATCTGAGCAATTTTTCAGCAAGAACAACATATATTAAAAATACACAAAAATATTAACAAGTATTTTGCATTAAATACTTCTTAGCATAAAATCTGAGAAAATAAAATAAAAAATTGTAAGAATTTGACAAATTATAACCATAAACTCTTTAAGTTTTAAACAAAAGTTCAGCAAAATCTGTATTAGCATAAAAACTTTACATTTTTTTTAAATTAATATTATTAACATAAATCTAAGCAAAGTTTGAACAAGAATTTAGCGTAAAGTTCTTATTAGCATAAAAATGTACATTTTCAGCACATGACAAAATCATTATCACAAAATTGAGAAAATTATGCATAAAACCATTAGTAGCAAGTTTCAGCATGAACTTAGCATAAATTATTATTCACATAAAATCTAAGCAAAGTTTTAATAAGAACTTAGAATAAAATCATTAGCAGCAAATGAACAAAAAAAAGAATTTAACAATCTTTATTAGTGTAAGAATTTCACAAATAATAAACAAACTCAGCAGGAATCTTAGCAGAAATTTATATTAAAATCATTAAGATTAAAAACTTACATGAATACATAGGATACAATTTGAGCCAATTTTCAGCATAAAATCATAAAATCTAGCATAAAATCTTACGTTTTTAATAAGAATTTAGCATAAAATCTGAGAAAATGTAATATATATATATATATATATATATATATATATATATATATATATAAAATTCAATGTATTATTATTACATTTATTATTATTAAATCTTAGCAATGTTAGGATCAAAAACATATAATTAAGATCAAATTTGAGGACATTTTTAGCAACACCTTAGCATAAAATTTTAAAAGGTCGTAGTCTAGGCCTAAGTGAAATGATCTAGTCTGGCACATGATGAAGTTCTGAGTTGGGTGGAAGGGAAACAGGGGTCAAGACACTGTGAAGGAAGCAATACCGCCACACCGATCCTCCCACGCCCCGCCTTGCCACAGCATATCAAGGGCAGCTTGCCAGCATGTCATCAAGTTGTGACTCTGCAAATAGCACGTCAGGCAGAGCAAAATTACATGAGCCACACCAACAGGGCGATGCGCTGGCCTGCATAATTAAAAGGAGCCACTGAGAGCTGTCTAATTTATGGCACTTCTTAAAAGCTTCTTCAGCGGCCCGATTGC
The DNA here is from genome assembly GCF_049309525.1 of Garra rufa. Classification (NCBI taxonomy): domain Eukaryota; kingdom Metazoa; phylum Chordata; class Actinopteri; order Cypriniformes; family Cyprinidae; genus Garra; species Garra rufa. The sequence continues at coordinate 14,791,228 of NC_133369.1, read as the reverse complement.
CTGATAGGAACTGGATCTCTGATTACAGCTATTGACATCCATGTGAAGGTTTCACTCAGGTACATTAAGGCACCTTGTTTGTAGATCCTTAGCAGTTAGTTGGTAACTTTTACCAGTCTACAGGTAAGCATGCATTTAAAAAAAGAATCAAAAAGAGAAAATCTGGCACATTACAAAGAGATAAGGCTTATGCTTTAATCTCTGACCCTCTCTGGGTTTCGTGAAGGTTCTCACCATCACACCCCCCTAATTAGACCATCTCCAGCTAACCAGCCTGTCTCCTTAACTACATTCCTTCCCAACAAACGAGCCCTTCCCCTTCTTCCTTTGAACCCCTAAAGCCTCCGCCCACTTTTCCTGATCTCTCACGCTTTCTTTAACCAGTCCAAACAATCTCGTGCAGAGAAAATAACACACACACACACATATTGCACTCCAACAACCATAATCACCATCATTATCACTCCCAGGCCAATGACTGTGATATGTTATTTTTTGACCTTTCGTGAATTTTAAAACTAATATTTCTAGTCCTGAATGTCCTGCATGTCAAGCAACACTCCTTAAGCCTAATTACAAACACAATAGGTCCAACCTTAATATTTTTATTGCTTAATTATTAGCAGGAAATTATGCAGAGATTCTTTCAGCTAGCCCAGTTGTAATTCTGCTTTGCCCTGCCAAAATAATTAGTATTTTTTCCTTATATTGTTTGTTGTTATTATTATTGTCATTTTTAATGTATAAATATTAATATTTTCTTTACAGACATTTTACAATTTCTTTCTTTCAAATGAAATATACACAATTTTCTTTAAAGGGATCCTTGGTACTAACTTGTATGTTTTAATATAATGCAAATAATAATGTATCTAACTGAAATATGTAGTAGAAAACCCATAAAAGATTTATGTTATTTTAACCGCCTGCACAATAATATCTGGCCCACGCTCACAACCAGATTATTTTGATAGCGGCTGGTACTGAAAAAGATCTGTTATGACAGCCACAGTTACTCACAATTATTTCAATCTTCTTCGAATAAGCGCTTACTGTTTACTTTCACTTTCGATTTCGCGTTCACGCACACTTTGTGTAAAAGAAGCACATTTTACGATATATCACTGTGTCCTACTACACGACACCTGTAGGAGCTCGAGGACCTTTCCTGATCCCGCCCCCTATCTCTCTCCCACTTCACTTCCTGTCATTTCTGATCTGTCCTATCACAATAAAGGCAAAAATGCCAAAAAATAAATCTATAAAATGGCATAAAAAGTAACTTTTTAAACTAAAAAATGATTTCTGTATATACCCTGGAGTAACAGCTCACTAACAGTTACAAAAGACACTGTAACAACCTGTCACAGGCAATTAGTTGCATTTTTCATAAATTAATTTCTTAAATTTTCCATTGACTATGCTCTAGTGGCGAAATTTTGTTTTTGGCCCAATGGCAGACTTACTTGCCAACCCCTGTTTTAGACTATGGGGAGGCACCATTATTTCAATGATGTCAAATGGTTGCACTCAGTGAGCTATTCTGTCCTCCAAAGGCAAAGTGCAGTAACTACGCCAACACTTAAACTGAGAAAAATGCCTTTAAAATTTTTACACCAGCTAGTCAAACATGTTGACACTCTCGTTTCTCTGAAACGGGACAAAATTTAACCAGGAGACTTAAAGTCCAACAAGTCCAAACCTTAATTCAATTTTGACTGAATGTGTAGTTACTGCACTTTGCCTTTGGAGGGTAGTACTGGTGCTACCTGCTGCTATTTTTACCCCAACACAAAATAAAATACTGATACTATGACCACAGCTACTGAAAGTGCTTACAGTAGCAATTTTTTCAACAAGGAGTTTAAATGCATCTGGATATCGAGTGAAATCCATGCTGAGAAAGTCCTTCAAAGGCTGCGGCATCATGACAAGCGGCCAGAATGGCATCTAGCATTTCTTGCCTATGCCATTTGTAAGCTCTTTCAGTAGCTGTGGTCTACTAAAAGCCTCAAAGGCAGGGCTAAAGTAGAGAGAACAAAGACGCAGGTCTTTTGGAAGTTTTATTCGTCCATGGGCATCTTAACATCACTAGGAAAGCAATGAAGACCTACATTGCTTCTCTGTTGCCCTTTGACTGAACATTATAACCAAAAGCGGCACAATGTGGCATTGTGTCAGTATTTTTTTTTCCGAGTTGCGTTGCGGTAAAAATAGCAAAAGGTAGTGCCAGTAGCTCACCTTGATGTCATCGAAATAGCGATGTGGATTTTTTGAATAACGTAAATCTTTTATGGATTTTCTACTACATATTTCAGTAAGAGACATAATTTATGTTATATTAAGCCATACAAGTCCCTTTAAAAATATTTTTACAAAAAGCCAGCAGGCCTCTTTATCATTGAACCCTATTATGGAGACTAGACTTGAACTCAAACCATCACCGTTCTTTCTAACTGCTAAGCCACAGTTGCAACAAATGTAATACACTCTTAGAATGAACTGACGAGACACACAGATTAAAGAGACGAGCCGTGTTGTCTCGTAGTTTTGCTGCAGGGCAAGAATGTAAAACACGCCACTCGAACAACAAAACATACATCTTCATCATGTCATTGTCTTTAACACCCTTGTCTTTACATCAGCCAAGACACCAGGGCAGAACTGCATCTTTTGTTTGATAAACACGTGCTTTGGCTGGTCAAGTTACGCTGTGCTGTAGAGATCTTGGCGTGGAGTCTGAGGAGAAGAAGAAGGCCACACAGATGGATCCACTCGCTTTTGTTCCCAAGGTAATCAGAGCTCTAGGAGTCTCTATGTCCCTACATGTCCAATCTATGACAGGGTGCAACAGCTAATAAATGAGCTTTGTAACAGAAAAGCCGCCTCTGTCCTCTGTCTGATATATTGCAGCCATGGGGAGGCTGTCATCACCTTTTGGATCGCTTACTTCAACAGGGAATTGAGGAGGAGAAAGCAGAAAGAGCAACTATTGGCACATGAGTCAGACAATGACTGGACTGACTCGTCATGAAATGTCATTTATCATCCATGATCATGTGCAGATGCTGCAATATCAAAAATCGCTGCGTTGGAATATCAGTCAGAAATTAGAAATGCTATACGTGCCTGGGAGTGAATTTGGTGAGTTTGGGTTCAAAAGATATCTCTAAACCAGAATTCTCAAATCATATAACATAAAATTAGAAAAGTTTTTTAAATCATTTTAAAACCGTAGATCCTTGGGCCAGACACTTCTAAGCTAAGAAGGTGGTCTTCTATTCCAATAGGATTAACCTTGGTGCCACTTTTAAGGCCTAGATGATAACAGGAGACTAACGTGACATAATTAGATTACTTGTTCTTGCACAGACATGGGAATAAGGACAGACGATGGGAATCTGATGAAAACCCAATGCAAGAGGGACAAAAAATAAGCCGAAACAGAACATTAGCGGAAACTGAAATTGCCTACTGCGCTGCAAACTGTTGCTTGAGATTTATGTTTGTCCTTTTTTTCCACTTGGCTTTCAATGTGGTTTTCAAGTCAAGTGCATGTTGAGTTGAATCATCAAGCTTTAGGGGTGATCTAATCCTGAAAGACTTGTGGCAGGAATGCCTCTCTGCTGTGGTCTGGATGAAACAAAAAAACAATAAAGCAAATTATACTGTGGACGTTCGAGCCAGTGTCATATTCAAGCGGCTGCGAACCACGTTGGCCAGGGATGTTGAAAGTTTACTTCATTTTTAAGCAATTAAACATGTAACAGTAACTTATTTTCTACTAAAAATCGACATTAATTCCTATATGGCAGGGCCTTGTAAACAAGGGGCAGCTTTGGTAGTCGGCCCTGAGGTCACAGTAACCAATGCATAGTATTCGGCAGCCATCTGCGGTGCAAAAGGGATGCCCATGCTCGGGGAGCGCTAAATCCGGCCACATTTTTCCATTTCTCGTACTGAAAGTGCCTCGCTGAAAGAGCCTGTCCCATCTGACCTGCTTTGTTTATGGTGTGCATATCATGCGGTTGACTTTCTCACACCCAAAAATGTGCCAGTGGGTACAAGAAGCCCTCTGGGGTTTCTTTGAGGACCTTCGAGGATCTATTTGCATTGTCCACAGGCAGCTTCCTACAATAGAGGAAGCTGTTACAAATTTATTTAGATCCTTAAACGATTTTGACTGATTTTTAACCAGCTTTGACTTGGTGGAAGTTACAGGACCATAAATGTTTGTCCAACCATTGCATTTAGGCCAGTGTTTAGACGGTGAAAAAGAAATTCAGATTCCATTACAGAAGTGCAAGCCAAAATTCAAAGGCTGGCCAAAATACACAGAGACAGACAACGGGGTGAAACAAGGGTAAACAATGGCAGTGTTTTTACAAGATGGAGGAATTTGATGGAATGTTTGGGTTTCAGTCAATACAACAAACTTGCAGAGTTCTTCTCAACAGGTAAGCTAAGCTTCAATGTTTTGATTAAAAGTAGCCTACTTTTACCTGTACATTTGAGATGGGCAACATAGGCTCATTGGACATGCATGCCTCTACATATATTTCTGCAAAACTGAAAAAACATACCTATATGTACGAATCACTACAGCTTAAATCCACATAAGGAAGTTAAAATAGCACGGCTGCATCAACAAATGTGTTTTTATATCACTTCAATGCATTTGTTATCACTATCTGGTAGGTGTAGAACTGGGTTTGGTGTAGGGGATATTTCCAACACAATAGAGCTTTAACCTTTAGCGACACTCCCCGGATATTTAAATTCTGAACAGCCGCAAAACTAGCCTCAACCAGCGTAATAAAAACGCAGCAATACGTGCCTGTACCAACTGTTTTCATTTTGAAACTGCCACGAAATGTGAGTTGAATTGGGGACTCTCCATCTCGATCAGGAGCAGTTAAAAATCCTATATGGTCTCATGACAAAAAAATAACTTTGGGAACTTTTTCACAAGACGCAAAATAAATACCAATAAGTACATATCACTGTAGTTTCTAACTGAAATGAACACTAGAGGTGGTAAAACAGTGAGCACTTGTAATCATTTTTTTTACAGTTTTGATTACAGCTCAATAATTACTTTTTGCATTATTGTAAGGGGTTGATTTAGGGTTGGGGTAGGTGTAGACATCAATAAAATACAATCTAATTTAATTCATTGTTAGTTTACTGTTGCAGTTGTATCCCTTATAGCTACAAACCCATATGTTTATGCTTAGCCGGCACGAAATTGGACTTGAAAACATGACTAACGATGAAAGAGCTGAAAGATGAGAGATCGAAAAACAAGCTGAAATGGCATGCTTGCAATTGCCAATTGCGTTTTTACATCACATTCAATTTTGTTCATACTTTCAGGTAGGTTTAGATGTAGTGCAGATGGTACATTATTTTAAAACGGAGCATTAAGAGTTATAGTGCCACTCAATAGACATTTCAAGTCAGAACTGTGGTGACACCTACAAAATCAAAGTCACATAAAATATACCATATGTTCTTTGTTCTTCGCATCTTGCAAAAAGTTCCCAGAGGTATATCTTCGTCATGAGATCGGGTTAAAATAATGATAAAGAGCCCACACAATAGAGAATTTTTTGGACAAACAAAATAATTTGCGACAAGCCTTGAATTGGGCCACAGCCCCCCAATTGTTTGGGGGTGCAGCCAACCTAATAACAATAGTTGCACAAAAAATGTATAAATGTCATTGCATTAGAATGTAATTGGATCAAACCAAGTGCCATTATATTCAACAATATATAACAACATGCAGGCATAAATAAATAAATAACTGTGGTTGTCAAACATTAGTGGTTAAAAGTCCAATTGGTTGGAAAGTCATTCTAAAAGCGGTTGAGAAGTCAAACATCAATTGTTTGCAGATGTCACTTGGTTTGATGTTTTGTTTTTAAATGCAATGATATTCTTTCATTTTTAAGTGTGGCCTAACAGTCGATTTTTTTGTAGACCACTATAATAATACCAAAAATGACAACTATTAAAGTCTCTATAAACGTACAGTATATTAAATTCAACTTTACAAGAGCCATCTAAATTCACGATGACCGAACAGAGCTGTAAAACTCCTTGGGTTAAGGATAGGTGTACCACTTACACTGTCTGGCAAATCGAATTCTCTGGTGTAAGAGTAAGACAGAGGTGCCAACAGCAACTGTTCATTTGCAGGTCCCAAATGACATCACTTTAACTGCAACTCATTCTTTCCCAGAGGGTACAGGACTCATTACTTCATTGGAAGGACGTATTGTAGAATTGCGTTGATTGTTTAACTACATTTGGGTACCACTGTAGGCAACTTAAAGTCCTTTCGTGTGGCTGAGGTCCACCGCGGTCCCATCGGATTATCAAAACTACCCGTAAAACTCTGAAGATTAGGAAGGTTTCGGACAGACTTACTCAAATGCCTGCATTCGTACATTTAAAATAGTGACAAAGTGGGAATAATTACAACAACAGAACAATAGGAACGGATTTTTACAACACCGGGGACGATAAAACATAGTATAAAATTGGATGAAACAATTATCCTTGACATGGGGGCTCTCATGTGGCACATATACTAGTCCTGGATGAACTGTGATACTTGAACTACACGTCTAGGATATTGGCAATCAGAAAGCTCTAAAAAGGGTTTCCATATGAGTAAAGAGAGAACAGGGAACTTCACATGCGGACAAACTGGAGGTCATCTGGGGCCAATATCTTTTATTCACTGGAAGGCTGCTTACACACAGGCTATCAATCATGTGAAAAATAATTCATAAAGTCATGAAGTCAGCATTAAAACTCACAGCCCTGCCTCCGTGAAGAGAAGCTGGTAAGTACCTAGATGGCTGCTGTAAAGGTTATGGTTGAAACCAGTCTCTGCTTGCAGGTTTTATCCTAATTCTCAGTCTGGAAGCTTTCATGTTTCTGCTTATGTGTCCGTGAGAAGATGGCGTGGGGGGTTCCTTGTGGTGACACTGAAAGACTTCAAATGTAAAGGGAGACAAGGAGGGCTCAAGATGGATGAGGAAGAGGGCTTTCACTTCAACCTGCGGAAAAACTGATGGTACCATCGCACCATTTCTCTCTACATTCAGAGTCTCTTTTCTAGCATTTATCTCTCCTTCATCCTTCCCACACTCTCTTTTTATCTGGTTAGCTTCAGTGGTAGGTTGGAACAGTGTTTGGGAGCAACTAACCAACAGCAGAGAGGCTTCTAATTCACGTCATATTTTATCGCACACGCAGTCAAAACAATCTAGTGGGATCAGGTAATAATTAAACACGCTTTCTAAGTAGCCTATGTTTCTCTCAAATAGTGCCTCATGTCATTCAAGATATTCATGTCTTTCTTTTTTCAATCGAAAAGAAACTGAGGTTTTTGAGGAAAACATTTCAGGATTTTTCTCCATGTAGTGGACTTCAATGGGAATCAGGAGGTTGAAGATCCAAATTGCAGTTTCAATGCAGGGTCTAAACAATCCCAGACGAGAAATAAGGGTCTTATCTAGTAAAAGGATTGGCCATTTTCTCATCACTAGCTCTGCAGTCACGACTTTTAGCTATAGCTTTCAGTTCACAACACATTACAAAGTCACGCGTCGAACGTCCTTTACAAAAAAACAATGATGCTGGACAGTTTTGAAGTTGGAGAAGAAAATAAGATGTGGTTACGTAATGCGTGAAGTCATAGACATGCTTTGCAGAGCTATAGCAAGATGAGCATTTGTGGTTAAAAATATATAATTTTTATTTTTATATTTATTAAATGACCGTTTGTTTTACAAGATAAGACCCTTATTCTTCTGACGGGATCATGTGGATCCATTTGAAGCTGCACTGAAACTGCAATTTGGACCTTTAACCCACTGATCCCCATTTAACCCCAAGTCCTGGAATGTTTTCTTCAAAAACCTTCAATTCTTGTCCAAAAAAGAAAGAGATGAACATCTCGGAAGACATAGGGTTGAGTAAATTATCAGGAAACTTTAATTCTGAAGTGAACCTTTAATGAATACTCCATTAGGAAACATGATGCCTTTAGAGCCGAGGGGTGAAAACTTTTGAACGGGATGAAGATACTTGAGTGTTTCCTGGAAGACAAATTAAGTACAATTTACCTTGATCTTCAAATTAAAAAGTTGCTCTTAATGCACTGTGTTTCTTTCTGGAGCATCATTGAATGTTTCAAACTTTTTTAGTAGTTGTGTTTGAGTCCCTCAACTGTACTCGGTGTAAAAAGATGGATTTTAAAACCATACAGTCACTGATGAAAGATTCTGGAAAACTGAAGAATCTACAGAACCTGGAGGATTTTTCTGAATAACAGTACTCAGTTTAACTGTTTAGAACAAACAAGACTCATAAACAACCATTACAAATTTCATTTCAGCTGTTTTTTTGCCTTGTGGACTATATGTAAATATCTTTTATGTAAAATATCTTACTCAGGACAGTACTAAATAATAAATAACATGCATCTTGTATGATCTCTCTTATTTTGTTAAAATTATTTACATTTTCACAGATTCTGCAATGGGTTCCCAAAGTTTTGCATGTATGCCTGTAAATAAATTGTATAATCTTACAATTAAATATTTAAATGTATTAATATATAATTTAATTTAAAAGTAGCTCGGTTTCAAAGTAGTTTCAGAACATCTCACAGAAGAGGAAACCAAGACCAGCCTTTCATCTACTGATTCGAGATGGTTGGGTCACGCACATGATGCTCGCCAGAGGTAGGTCAGAGCGTTCAATCTGGTGAGAGGATTTCAAAAGCGCTTGACCCCACCCCACGGCTGCAGCGGAAGAGTCTGCACTGATGTAGTGCAAACCTGTCTCCTCTTTGCCTTTGTTTTCGCTCAGGCCCGACGATTCTGCAAAGCATTCTTAAACGAGATAGGATCACACACACACACTTAGGGTCTAATGATAAGCAGCTGCTGCTTAAGTGATTTCAGAGCCCGCTTTTTTAAAACATGATCAACTCCAATGTATTCCACCGTTCCAGGCTCTGAGAAGAACGAAGTTGCGCTGGAAACCTGGACAAGAGGGAAAACGGAGCGATGTTGAATGGCTGCTGTGTATTCCCAGTGACCCAACGAGTAGTTCTTCCACTAACCCTGATAGAACATCCCATTATGACTGACAGACATGAAGAGCTTAGCGAAGACGACAGAAAAAGCATAACTTAAGGAGGAGGGTCAAATGTGAAGCTGGATTACAAAGTCGTGACTGAAACAGCGATCACATCAAAGTAGGCTTTGCGCTCAGATTTGATGCTACGTGACAATGTGAGGTTTTGTTCTGGGAGAAGTCCTCCATGAAAGGAATCCAGATTAACTGGCCACATATCAGTATCATTTAAAATCAAAATTCACCCAGGACAACGAATGGTTGGAGGACACAGTCGCAGAAAACAACATGTCTTTTTCTTTTCTCCACAGTTTACAAAATGTAGGTTGATGATTTGGATTAGCGGTCGAGAGCGGGAAAACTCTATAACGCTAAGCAGTCTCAATTGGTACACCCGGTTTATGGTAAATGAGGCGTTTAAACATTTCCCCTCAACCTCTTTTGATAAAAATGGCTAATAAATCTGTATCAAGTTGTTTGAGTGAGAAAAGACTCTTTTTTTATATACAGGGGTATCTGTACTGCATCTAGGTTTATTAGTATTGTAGGTCCTGACACTCTTCTCTGAGGTTTAAAGTCTGTCTGTCAGGAGTTTGGCTTAACGGTCCAAAGAGTTAGAGTTTTGTTTTCACATGAAACACAAAGCCAACACCTCAGGCTTTTCACTTAACCTCAAAGGTCCAGAGTATCTCAGGCCTGGTGCAAATGTTAAAATAAGGTTATAAAATATACGATATGGAAGAAGAAGGATATACAATCCCAACAGGACTATTATACTGCTCTGTGCAGACAAATGTAAGAATTTTGTTTCCCTATTTCGCTATTGATCCTAAGCATAAGTGACGTCCAACAGCCAACTAGTAAATTATAAAAGTCGTCTAAATATCCTTCTATGTTTATTTAGATAAATCGCATACAAAAAGAATACAGGATTCCAGGACTTTTCTCTATTTAGTCGACTTTTAATGGGGATCAGCAGTTGAAGGTCCATGGCTCTACATGAACCCAGCTGAGGAATAAGGGTCTTATCTAGCAAAAGAATTAAACATGTAAGAATTAAGAATTAAGAATTAAGAATTAAACTAAAAATGTATATATTTAACCATAAATGTGTCAAGCCGTGGACAAAGAGCTCGTGCAAGACAAGCATTTGTGGTTTAAAAAGTATATCAATTTTACTTTTTTTTAGAAAATGATAGATCGTTTCACTAGATAAGACACTTATTCATTGAGTGGGATCATGTGGAGCCCAATTGAAACTGCAATTTGGACATTCAACCCATTGACCCCAATTGAAGACTATATGGAGAAAAATCCTGAAATGTTTTCTTCAAAAACCTTCATGTCTTTTCGACTGAAGATGTGAACTAGTCCTTTAAGACTGATTCGTTGATATAGAAAACATTAAGGTTGCATTAAGTGTATAGAGCAATCTGAGAATTTAAAACAAAAGACTAGTTTTTCGTTTGCCTGAACGACTAGTTGATTTTGGAAATATGTAGTTTTGCACATACATAATTGTTGCATTCACAATGCAATGTAAGTTTGCTAAGTGTACTGTTTTAAAAGACATGGGGTCAGGAACCCTTTAAACCAATTATGGTGCATGGAAAATGCTGGGAAAGAAGTTAATATGCAAAGTCGTAACTTTCCAAATCAACAGATTTGTCAGTTCACTCACAACAAATTTACAAGCTACAAGCGTTTTCAACATCAAAGGCAAAGCAGTATTCCTTCACTTAAAATATTCACAGTACGTGACCACACAAACATTTTTTACAGAGCTAAGCTCTCACTCAAATCCAAGTTAAACCAGCGTGTCAGTGCATTAGCATCTACACACCAGTGGTACAAACAGCCAGTGTGTGTGTATGTGCGTATATGTGAGTGGGGAAGTGTAATGAGTGTAGGATCTTACTGGAGCACATGTTGATCTCTGCCCCTCGCATGCCATAGTAGCCTGACGGACAGGCATGGAGACACTCGCCATACTGCCTCATACTGTCCCTCCTCAGGAACAGGAAGAGCTTGGGTTGGCAGTTCATACACCCGTTGTCCTTGGAACACACCGAGCAGCCTTTACAGATGGGATAAGCTCCATAGCTAGCTGCAATAAAGCAAGACACAAAACAGATACGTTTACCAGCTAATAACACCAAACCAACACTCTCCATTTCAGTACCACATGACTTTTGCTATTTCAGTAAAACACTGGTGATAATTGATCATAAAGTGAAAATAAAATACTCCAGTCAGCAATTTACTGTATGTGTATATAAATGAAATTAAAGGGACAGTTGACCTGAAAATGAACATTTCCCCATTATTTACTCAACCTCAAGCCATCCTAGGTGTATATAACTTTCTTCTTTCAGACAAATACAATCAGAGTTTTATTTAAAAAATGTCCTGGCTCTTTCCACATAAGCTTTGTAATGGCAGTGAATGACTGTTGGTTTTTTGATGTCCAATAAAATGCATCCATCCATCATAAGTGCTCCACACAGCTCCGTTAATAAAGTTAATAAAGGCCTTTTGATCGATATCTGCGAATCGATGCGTTTGTGTAAGAAAAATATCCATATTTAAACTTTATAAACCGTAATCTCTAGCTTCTGCTAACTGTCGACGTAGGCGAACATAGCGAATGTGGAAGCGCAGAGAAGAGAGCAAAACCAAAAACACAGGTTAGAAGTCCATGACTTAGAAGTTGAAAACAAGGATTTGTAAGGAAAAATGTTGGAGGATTTCAATATAAGCCAAGAGGAGACTGGTTTTCCTTTGCTTTAAACAAAACTTGATTCTCGTAAGACTAGCATACTCTCACCAGACCTTACGCTACGTCTACGGCCTACATCATCCACTGGAACGCCACTCTTTCATGAACATATTTATGACAGTTAATAGAAGCTAAAGAATAAGGTTTATAAAGTTTTCAAGATTGAAATTTTCTTACAAAAATGCACCAATTAGCTTCAGAAGGCCTTTAGTAACCCCTTAGAGCCATGTGGAGTGCTTTTTATGATGGATAGATGCACTTCAAAAAGTCAACAGCCATTCACTGCCATTATAAATCTCGAAAGAGCCAGGACAATTTGTAATATAATTCCAATTGTATTCGTCTGAAAGAAAAAATACACCTAGGATGGCTTGAGGGTGAGTAAATCCTAAGGGTTATTTACATTTTTTGGTGATCTATCCCTTTAAGTGCTTAAATGCATTTAAGATGCAAGTTTACTGACTTTGTTGCATTTGTTGTAAAATATGTGCATTTAAATAATGTAGCTTCAACCTAGACAAATTATAACAATAAAATACACAAGAAATTGTCCAATTTTCTGTATTTGTCCTTATACACCATTGCATGCAATCAGTTTTCCATTCTAACATGCAATAGTTTAACATTGACACTTATATGCAAATGTGCATTGAATAGTAAACCAATTCAAATGCAAAAACTGCATCCCATATGGATTTAATATTAAATGCAAGTAGGGACCTAGTAGGGGTAAGCAGAATGCATTGTAAGTAGCAAAGCAAAAGCACACATTTTTATCCAAAACAACTTACATTTACAGAGGTTAAGTGCCTCGCTCAAAGGAACATGGTGATAGCTCATGACTTGTGTCTTGCAACCGAACCAGCAACGTTAAGTTGTAAACCACTACACCACAGAGCAAGCGAACTGCAAAGTGCTCTGTTGAACGGTTAAACGTGTGCCACTATAGAACTGTCACAGACATTTTCATTGACACATAAAACTTTCAATGACTAAAGAAACTGTCATTACTGTGACACTAGCGAGGTCTGACGTTTTTGCAGAGGAAACCATTTTTAATGTGAGCAGCACAGTGATTTGATTCAAAGCTCAACTCCTGTATGTAGAGTTCAGACAGCCGCTGAAAGCCCAAAACCGCATTGAGTCCAAGCAGGATCATGTTGCTAGTAGAAGACTAAGGAGCCAGTAACGACCATACTGTTTCACAATAAAGGTCTCTTAATGTAAGTTCCTTAGCGTCCCCTTTACAGGAAAATGTCCTTGGGCGAACACAATAGCTGCAAACCAGAGACATTGCTATTGATTGAAGCCAAGTTTTAAATATCACAAACTGAGATAGAGTAACAGTCCGAACTGGACGACCCACCACAATGCTTTATAAAATATCATGCACTTCGCTGACCTTTTTCCCCCATTCTCTTTTTTTCTCCTCATCTTTTCTTCAGTCTGAATAAATAATTGAGAGTGCACCATTTAAAACTTGGCATGGCTTATACAAATGTTGTGCCATTTATAAACATTTTCCATAAAATTATACAACTGGACAAACCATACAAGAGGAGTGAAGGTTTGCTATATAACATAATTCTTAACATTCTAAACTTCATCATTGAGGCCGTGTCTCAATCCGCTTTTTAAATGTGAATTTTCTAATCAATGTCTCATTGGACTAAAAAGCTTGCTCCCTAGAAATTCCCAGAATGCACCTTAATGGGATAGTTTATCCAATAATGAAGATTCTGACATCAATTACTCACCCTTACGTTGTTCCAAACCCATAAGACAATCATTCATCTTCATATCAGAAATTAAGATACTTTTGATGAAAGAAGAGAGCTTTCTGATCCTGCATAGACAGCAACATATTCTAACACAAAAGAGAAGAAACTGTTGAATAAAGTCACTATTTTTGTTTTCTTTGCACTCCAAAAATATTCTCATAGCTTCATAAAATCAAGGATGAACCACTGATGTCACATGGACTATTTTAACAATATTTTTCTTACTTTTCTGGGCCTTGAACATTTCAGTTGCATTGCTGTCTATGCAGTGTCAGAAAGCTCTCAGATTTCATCAAAATATCCTTATTTGTGTTTAGAAGATGAATGAAGGTCTTACAGGTTTGGAATGACATGAGGGTGAGTAATTATTGACAGAATTGTCATTTTTAAGTGAACTATACCTTTAAAATCAGTAAGCATTGTCAGCTCACTATTCACTTACAGCAAACGCTTTCACGTTTATGTCAATGTTCAGTTGAACAAGGTCCTTCCTAGTTCTCAAATCTGTATTAGTGATATACTAAGGGGCGAAATAAGACACAACCTCAGTCTTTAATGCTGAATGCTGAAAATATTATTAAAACAGGACTGTCTGCTTGGGATCAGAGCCCTAGATATGTGATGGCAAACATACAGTAGTGTTGAAAATGTCAAATTATAAAAATAACCATCAGACAACATTTATGTCATCTATATGCCACAAAGGCAATACTGTATGCCACACACACAGTCAAATTCACATTGTAACAATGCAGCAAAAAGCCCAAGAACTAATTAGGATGTCTAAATCAAGAGGAAATATTTACAGTTTTTTTGTATGTATCGTGATGTTTTCATGGTAACAAAAAAATAGGCAACATTATTGTGTAGCTTGTTTCATGCCATGTGACCTCAGCGTTTTTTTGTGATGAGGAAATGATCTGGACACATTTTTTCCCAAACCACACATAAAGACATATGGTATACAGTTTGAACTTGTTTATAGAAACCTGACATTAACCGTAAATTGGTAAAAAATCTCCCCAACTCAGCCCACACACTTCAGACCTGATTGCGATCGTAGTGCTGAGAACGGGCGGAAACCAGGACTGGCGTGAGGTTGGAACATCAAAAAGCTGAGAACTATCAGAGCGTTTCCCTTATTGAATTTCCCTAATTGAGGGCGGTATGGCAATATCACAAACCGTTTCCCCTGTTCCTTAATCATAGGGGTGTTATTCCTTTCATCCCACTGTCAGAGCTGTTTCAGCAAAGCCTTGCAGCAGTTAAATGATTCTTTAACTGCTGCTGTCAACATGAGCTTGAACAACACAATTGGCCTTGAATGATCGAATCAGTGCATCGATTGCCCGGCACGGTCGTGCCGTTTCCCTCATTGCCTTGGGTTTGACTGTTATGAACTGTATGACATTCAGACCTGTATTGATGGGCCTGTGCTCTCACTGGCCTAGTAATTATAAATGGAAAGAGTCAGAGACGTATTTTGCCTCATTCGAGATTTTTGGATCAGCTGCATGTCTGAGGACGGCTTTCCCAGCTCCGACCACAGGCATGTCAAAAAGGAGGCTGGGATCTGGTGCGTCTAGGGCAAGGGTGTCCAAGAGCCACCCTTGAGGGCCCAGTGCTTTCACATTTTACGGAAATCTTTTCACCGCCAGCTGATTTATACCTGGAGTCTTCCATTCCGCATCGTATTTTCATCAATTCATAGAGGGGATCAAATTCAAGCTCTAAACCAGAAAATATGATGGCTTTCCAATATCACTGTCAAATCGGGTCTTAAAGAGACACTGGGACCCAAGAGGGGAAACAAACAAGAAAAACGGCCTCAGAGGGATTCAACTTTATTTATACTTAAATTTGAGCTAAATGAAATTAAAGTTATGTCAGAATTATCATGTGGCATTTATGTGCCTTATCCGTCCAGCAATTTGCCCTAGTTTTTTTTTTTTAATTAAAAAAAAGCCATCCAAGAAAAACCAAATGATCCGAGTGGCTTTCATACATGTAAACAACATCTCCGGCTATGTTTTTAAGTCACTCTAGAACGCTAATTATCTAAGTGTGTCGGTCTGGCAGAATTTCGAGTTCTGTGTAAATTACAGTGGATAAGCCTAATTTGGCTGCTAAGAGTGCTTTTTGTTCCAAGAATCATACCAGCATGAGCTTTAAACTTTAACATAAGTCTGTCATGTTAACCTGCTGAAGTGTAGCTTGTGCTGGCAAGCGTGTATTATGGATGTAATTTCTTGTTGACTTTAAAAAAAAAAAAAAAAAAGCAGAGTAACAAATTTGTTGTTTTAATATATCAGGCTTTATACTCAAAGTTTAAAGGGATAGTTCACCCAAAAATTTAAATTCTGTCATTAATTACTCACCTTCATGTCGTTTCAAACCTGTAAGACCTTTCTTCATCTTCAGAACACAAATTAAGATAATTTACTATTTTATCCTTACTACCTTTCTGGACCTTGAATTTGGTAGTTGCGTTGCTGTATAAGGAGGGTCAGAAAGCTCTCGGATTTCATCTAAAATATCTTCATTTGTGTTCCGACGATGAACAAAGGTCTTACAGGGTTTAAAACGACATGATGGTCAGTATTTAATGACAGAATTTTGATTTTTGAGTGATCTGTCTCTTTAAAATCTGTAAGCATTGTCAGCTCACTATTCACTATAAATGCAAGGTCAGAAAGCTCTCAGATTTCATCTAAAATATCTTAATTTGTGTTCCAAAGAGAACAAATGTCTTATGGGTTTGAAACGACATCAGGGTGAGTAATTAATGACAGAATTTTCATTTTTGAGTGATCTGTCTAATTAAAATCTGTAAACATTGTCAGCTCACTGTTCACTGTCTATGCATCAAAAATCAAAATATCAAAAATATCTTAATTTGTGTTCTGAAGAAGAATAAAGGTCTTACAGGTTTAAAACGACATTAAAGACAGAATTTTCATTTTTTAATGATCTGTCTCTTTAAAAACTGTAAGCATTGTCAGCTCACTATTCACTTACTATCAGTGCATGGTCAGAAAGCTCTCAGATTTCATCTAAAATATCTTAATTTGTGTTCCGACGATGAACAAAGGTCTTATGGGTTTGAAACGACATGAAGGTGAGTAATTAAAGACAGAAATTTCATTTTTGAGTGATCTGTCTAATTAAAATCTGTAAACATTGTCAGCTCACTGTTCCCTATCTATGCAGGGTCAGAAAGCTCTCAGGTTTCATCTAAAATATCTTCATTTGTGTTCCTAAGATGAACAAAAGTCTTACGGGTTTGAAACGACATGAGGGTGAGTAATTAAAGACAGATTAGGGCTGGGCGATATGGCAAAAAAATGATCCAGATAATTTTTTTCAAATCAGTCGATATCAATAATTATCACAATAAAGGTCAAATCTTTATATCTATCAATTTTAAAGGCAGATTTTTACTCCTGAATGAAAGAAAAACCAGACAGTTAATTATTATTTATGGTTTATTGTCAGAACATGACAAATACTTCCCAAACAATAATCAATTGAGGTAGAATACAGATTATAATATTACTAGTAAAATCAGCATCAATAGAATACAATATTATTAATATTAATAGAATAAACGTTTTTATTAAAAAATAAGAACTGTAATATGATTCAACAAAAATAAGAATAGACAAATCTTTTCAGCATGCCAATCCCTTTGTGCAGCTGATTTAACACATTTTGTCAAATGTTTTAGCTGTCTGACAATATAAATAAAAAAAATAATGGCTCAGGGCTCTATGCTTACTTTTCTTGCTAGGAGCACTTGTGCTCCTAACTTAAAAAATTTAGGGGCACAGTCAAAATTTTAGGAGCACATTCTAAACAACAATCAAAACTGTGATTAAAAATTAGCCTTCCTCAAAGTGATTTACAGGGGAATTTTGTTTTTTACCTTTGTTTTTACCTTTTCATTTGTTTAATGAGACTCAGAGGTGACATGAGTGCAATCAAAATCATAAATTCCTGTTCAGATTAATGTTTTAAATATAAAATTTTGAATACAGAAATATTAAAGGATTTAAATAACTGAAACGATCTGCCAGCAGGTGGCGGCAAGACACTAATTTAATTACTGAATCATATCATTTATTTGATTCGTTCGAACGGATGGTTTATGAATGGGAATTTGAATCATTTCACTAGATTCGTTTAAAAACGCACGTTCATTCATAAACGAAACACCGCTGTGTTTGAATGGAGATGCGCGCAGTTGTGACTTGTTTCACTTTTGACGAAGAAATAGAGCAAAATCCGGCAATAGTGTTATAGTCAGTCAATGAATTAATAATTATTTAACTGCTGTATTAGATCAATATCTTATTTACAAACTCCCTTAAAATAATTAAAAACCGTCACTCATCTTAGTTCGCGATATCACAAAGCTCTATTATAAGCAACGACGCTCTCTTTACTGCACAATCAGTCTCTTATTTACACTCTCTCTACAGTTTGTTTATGAAAGGATTCGTGAGATATTGTCTGTGATACATTATTCAACGTTGCAAAAACACAGCGCAGACACAAATATGCTGATCGGGTCAGTCGCACATGCTGCTTCTAAATATTTTTTTACAGTCGCACGTACTAATTTTTAGTCGCAAATGCGAGTGAAATGGTCGCACTGTAGAGCCCTGTGGCTGTAAACTAAATAAGTGCAGGCTGCAAAATGCCTGCGCAGCGTTACGCATAGTGCATAAACATTATCAAGCTCTTATCGAACTGTCATTATCGTTTTATCAACAACAACAAAAAAAAAAAACTATATCGTGATAATTCGCGAATATCGCCCAGCCCTAAGACAGAATTTTAATTTTTAAGTGATTCTGTCTCTTTAAAATGTATAAGCATTGTCAGCTCACTATTCACTTACTATCAGTGCAGGGTTAGAAAGCTCTCAGATTTCATCTAAAATATCTAAATTTGTGTTTCACAAGATGAACAAATGTCTTACGGGTTTAAAACGACATGAGGGTGAGTAATTAAAGAGAGAATTTTTATTTTTGAGTAATCTGTCTCTTTAAAATCTGTAAGCATTGTCAGCTCACTATTCCCTTACCATTAATGCAGGGTCAGAGAGCTCTCAGATTTCATCTAAAATATCTTCATTGGTGTTCAGAAGATGAACAAAGGTCTTACGGGTTTGAAACAACATGAGGGTGAGAATTAAAGACAGAATTGTAATTTTTGGGTGAACTACCCCTTTAAAATAAGGATCAAAATCACAACTGGGAAAGAAAATGTCAAGTTAACTTGCTGAAATTGATGCATTGAATTATTAATAATAATAATAATGCTGAAATCCAAACTCGGCAGCAAGAACTTTCCAGAATTAAATTGAGCATTTGTCAGCCGCTGTTGCAAGTGCATGCGGGTAATCTGAGATGCCCTCTATAACACACTGTGTATTATAATGGATTATTACATTTCGTAATCTAATTATGCATCTTTACACCCATATTGAATAATGCAAATGCATCCTGACCTGACAACTTGCGCTCTCTTTGAACTACCCTTTCCCATAACAAAGCGAAAGAGTTTACACTGAGAGCACGGGAGAAATGTTTCACGAAACCAAAATATGCAAGTGCCTCCTTTCATCATGCATTAAAACGATCCATCTACCACCCTAAACAACTATATTTACAAAGACCTTGTTCTCTTTGAACATCTGTGCTGAAGACGCCACAGCAACTGCAGTTTACAGCAGCCTGACCAGAAGACAAGACAATTTCTGCAAATTGTCTAGAGTGTGACAATGTTTTGTGTAAAAGAGCAAACAAACCATTCGGTCATACTGTCTCTGCCATTTCTGTCAGCCAAGAATGAGGTTATGTGAGGGAACACAAAAGCACCAGTACATCCGTATTGGAGGTGAATGTCTCTTAGCTGTGTTTTCATTTCTTTCCCTCATTCTCTCAGTTCTCTCAATCATTCGCCACACTCTTCTGGGCACTTACTTTACTCTCATCAAATGACAGGTAAGGCATTTCTCTGCAGACATTAGTGCAATGAAACAAATTTAAAAGAAGCAAAACATCTATCCAACAATAATCTGTGGTAGGTTGGCTGTGCCCAGTTTCTGTGGGGAGACTGTGGTTCATTCAGGTAAATGCAAAATTCTTGGTCCTCCATTCATGCGAATCACAAGCTCTTAACACAACATATGACGGCATTGTTGGAGTGTGTTGCCTTCATTCAGCTTTGGCTAGCTTTGTTTTGAATCCCGATCAACAGTAATTACAGTGTGAGTAAGATCCAACTGAAAAACTGTCTAAGGTACATTTAAAGACTCTTGAACAACCGTGACGCTTATCGCCTCAGGCCGACAAAGCTGGGAAGAAAGAGCAAACCCCCACCTCAAACAAACAGTCTCAACACTGCCAACAACTTCCAGCGATCTCTGTTTCTCACACTGACAAATACCTATGACATCATACCATGACATCATGCCTATTCTTACAATCTCGATGATATCATGCGTCATATGATATGTCAAGATTCGAAAGATGTAAAAAGTTAAAATACAAAAGAAGAACAGAAAACCATGAAGAATCATACTGTACACAACAGAGAGGCTAATTTGATGTTCGTCCAATTAGTGAGAATTGTTTGAAAGACTAAATAGGTGGTTATCTGTAATTATCTACAAAAGATGTAACACTACTATTACGGGTCATTTACAGTCTGATTTTTCTTAATTAGGTTGGTGTTTTATAGTTGAAGCTATCAACTGAAATTGTAAAATTAATGGTTTGTTGAATCATAAGCTGACATGTCAGACTATTCAAACAAACAAGAGGAATGAATCATATCTTATAACTGTTTCAACACATGGGATAGTAAATAGATAAGAAAAAAATACTAATTTATTTTGTAATTTCATTTTTGTACACTACCTGTCAAAAGGATTTTTAATGCTTTAATGCTCGCCAAGCCTGCATTTATTTGTTAACTGTTAACTGTTTTCTGTTTGAATATATTTTAAGATGTAATTTATTCCTGTGATTTCAAAGCTGAATTTTTAGCATTATTACTCCAGTCACACGATCCTTCAGAAATCATTCTAATATTCCGATTTGCTGCTCAAAAACATTCATTACTATTATTAGTATGTTGAAAACAGCTAAGTAGATTTTTTCAGGTTTCTTTGATGAAAAGAAAGTTCGGAAGAACAGCATTTATCTGTGATAGAATTGAAAACAGGAATACATTATTTTTTTAAATATATTTAAATAGAAAGCAGTTATTTTAAATAGTAAATATATTTCAAAATATTACTGCTTCCGCTGTACTTTGGATTAAATAAATGCAGGCTTTGTGAGCAGAAGAGAATTTTTTAAAAAA
Source organism: Garra rufa (assembly GCF_049309525.1). NCBI lineage: Eukaryota > Metazoa > Chordata > Actinopteri > Cypriniformes > Cyprinidae > Garra > Garra rufa. The sequence goes on along the minus strand of NC_133369.1, from coordinate 14,770,129 downwards.
CATAAAAAATCTTACTATTCAAGAACTTTTGACAGACTTTCGACACTGTAACTTTACCTTGTTATTTTAGTATTATTTATATATATTATAGAATTTATAAATATTGTAAATTAGCTTTATTTTTATCTTTATATTTTTGCTTTACTTTTTCCATTTTTATTAGTTTTTAAATATTTCAATTAAGCTTTTTATTTTTATTTTTTTATTTTTTTTTGTGTCATTTTAGTACTTCAACTTTGTAGTTACCAAGACTACATTTCTACAATTCTTTTTTTTTTTTTTTTTTAAGTTTTTAACTAATATCTATATTTTCATGTATTTCAGCTTTTTTCGATTATTTTTTTTCACCACGCTGATCTATCAAGAGCACTAAGAAATACAATATGTGACCCAGGACCACAAAACCAGTCATAAGGGTCAATTTTTTAAAATTGAGATTTATAAATTATGTAAAAGCTTTCTATTGCTCTATGGTTTGTTAGGAGAGGACAATATTTGGTTGGGATACAACTATTTGAATTTCTGGAATCTGAGGATGCAAAAAAAAAAAATCTAAATATTGAGAAAATCATCTTTAAACTTGTCTAAATTTAGTTTGCAACAATGCATATTACTAATCAAAAAAGAAGTTCTTATATATTTACGGTAAGAAATTTACAAAATATCTTACAAAATGATCATTCAAAGTTCAAAACTGTTTTAAAGGAACACTCCACTTTTTTTGGAAATAGGCTCATTCTCCAACTCCCCCCGAGTTAATAAGTTGAGTTTTACCGTTTTGAAATCCATTCAGCCGTTCTCCTGTTCTGGCGATATCACTTTTAGCATAGCTTAGCATAGATCATTGAATCCTATTAGACCAATAGCATCGCATTCAAAAATGACCAACGAGTTTCGATATTTGTCCTATTTAAAACTTGACTCTTCTGTAGTTATATCGTGTACTAAGACCGGTGGAAATGCAAAGCTTCAATTTTCTAGGCTGATAAGATTAGGAACTACACTCCCATTCCGGCGTAATAGTCAAGGAAGTTTGCTGCCGTAATATGGCCGAAGCAGGAGCAGTAATATCACGCAGCACATGTGCAAATGCTAAACTAGCTGGGAACTCATTTCTGATAATACTCCGCCTGCTTCGGCCATATTACCGCAGCAAACTTCCTTGACTATTACGCCGGAATGGGAGTGTAGTTCCTAATCTTATCAGCCTAGAAAATTGAAGCTTTGCATTTCCACCGGTCTTAGTACACGATATAACTGCAGAAGAGTCAAGTTTTAAATACAACAAATATGGAAACGCGATGCTATTGGTCTAATAGGATTCAATGATCTATGCTAAGCTATGCTAAATGTGATATCGCCAGAACAGGAGAACAACTGAATGGATTTCAAAACGGTAAAACTCAACTTATTAACTCGGGGGGAGTTGGAGAATGAGCCTATTTCCAAAAAAAGTGGAGTGTTCCTTTAAGCATCACATTAATGGGAATGAATTTAAAATTCAGTCTTTATTTACTCATTGTGGCACTCCAAACCTTTATAAACCTACTTTAGTGGAACACAAAAGGAGATGATAGGCTGATTGACAGCCTCAGTCACAATTCACTATTCAGTTGTAATCTCCACTTGTGGAAGGAAGAATGTCATCCAGCTTTGGAACCACATGAGGGTAAGTATTTTAGGGTGAACCATCCATTTAGAATCAGAAACACTTGCCTCTTATAATGGAAAAGAAACTGGGAGTATGCAATAAAACTTTCAGATCATCCACTAAAAGTGTGCCAGTCCCCACATTGTTCCACATGGTTGAAGACAGTACATGGAAAACTGCATCAATCCGCCCACATTTGTTGCATCTGACTTTATTTGTCATGGTCATGGGTATGGAAGTCACACTTTGCTGAAGATTAATACACCAGAGCCAGAATGGTGGTATATGGCAAGAGTGCGTTTTGCTCTACAGGCACATTTCTCCTCCAATTTAGCAGAAAATATGCTGGACTTCACCTCCGACTACTTTGCAGCTGGAAATAGTCAGGATTTGGGCATCCATGTTTCTTCCCCCCCAGCTCCAGTTTACTTTAACAGATTGTACTGTATGCATATGTTTACAATTTAGGGCAATCCCATTACTTATAATGATTCTGCACCATGTGTCTGAGCAAACACATTTGTTTCACTGCACTGGCTTATTAGCTTAGTGAGAGTGTTCCTGTGATACAAGCCCGGGAGACATGGCAAGCACCGTTAAGTTTGTTGATCGGATCACCGCGATTCAATCGGTGGACTTGATATCCAAACATACCTTCTAAGCTCAGGCAGCTGGTACTGGTGTTAGCGTTTGCTTGCAGCTGGCTCAAAACAAAAAGGGATTCAGAAGACCTGAGGGCAAACCTGTTGACGTGTATGCTAATACCCTGGCATTGCTTTTTAGTCCACAGAGAGATTGTAGAGCACACACACACACACACACAGGCTCATTACTGTTGACTTGTCTCACTTATTCAAGTTGTACAAAAAAGGAAAATACAGACATTTAAAGGGATAGTTCACCCAAAAATTAAAATTCTGTCATTAATTGCTCACCCTCATGTCATTCTAAACCTTCAAGACCAACATTATGGTACTCTTGTGAAAATAAGAGGGATCATACAAAATGCATGTTGTTGTTTTTTAGTACTTAGTACTTTTTTTTTTAGTATTTAGTACTTGCCTGTTGTTACCAGAATGATCCACAGCTGTTTTTCTTTTTTTAGTTGTTCATGAGTCCCTTGTTTGTCTTGAAAAGTTAAACTGCCCGCTGTTCATCAGAGAAATTCCTCAGATCTCACAAATTCTTAGTTGTTTATAGCATTTTTGTGTATTTGAACCCTTTCCAACAGTGGCTGTATGATTTTGAGATCAATCTTTTCACACTGAGGACAACTGAGGGACTCATATGCAACCTAAAGTAGGTTCAAATGCTCACTGATGCTCTAGAAGGAAAAAAACGATGCATTAAGAGGCAGGGGTGAAAACTTTTGAACAAAATGAGGATGCATACATTTTTCTTGTTTTGCCTAAATATCATATCTTTTTCATTTAATACTGCCTTTCAGAAGCTACAGAAGATACTTTGTTTCCCAGAAGACAAAATAAGTTCAATTTGCCCTGGTCGTCAAATTTAAAAAGTTTTCGCCCCCACGGCTCGTAATGCATTGTGTTTCCTTAAGTAGCATCAGTGAGCATTGTGAAAAAGTCAGTGTGAAAAGATGGATTTCAAAATCACAGTAATTGTAAGAAAGGGTTCAAATACACACAAATGCTGAAAAACTAAAGAATTTGTGGGACCTGAAGGATTTTTTTCCGAAGGACAGCAGGCAGCAGGACAAACAAGGAACTCATTAACAACAATTACTAAACAAAAAAAACAGCTGTGGATCATTCAGGTAACAACACAGCATTAAGAATCAAGAGTATGTAAACTTTTGAACAAGGTCATTTTTATAAATGTAACTATTATTTTCTCTTGTGGACTGTAAACATCTTTTATGTGGCCAGCACTAAATAAAAATAACATGAATTTTGTATGATCCCTCTTATTTTGGTAAAATAACTAACATTTTGAAGATTCTGCAAGGTGTATATATCTTTTGAGAAGCTATTCTCTAAATTTTGTTGTTAATTTTCCAACAACAACAACAACAAGAAAAAACAACACTGTAAAAATGCAATAAAAAGCTTTTTGTATACCTTAAGCCTGCCCAAAACTTTCTAAAAGCTTTCAAAGTAACAATGGGTGTTTTGAGTAAGAGGTGACATTGCACTTTGCCTGTTATGCATCTTAAAATCACGGAAAAGAGGGCTTTACGTGTGGACCAAAGATGTGCAGGTGCCGTAAGGTGCCAAAGGCAATCTGTCATGACGGGTTATGTGTGAGGGGATATGTTTTATGTTTCTGCACAGCTCGCTCTTTTTTTGGAATGGAATTTGGAAGTCAGCGACTTTTTCCACTCCATGAATTCTTAAAGTAAGATGTTCTGTTATGTTTTCAGGTCTGTAGAGAGAAGAGCTGAGGTGTGGGTCTGAGAAAAGAGATATAAAAGAAAAATGTACAAAAATCCTCTGCTCAATTAGTATTTTTGTTGTAATTTCCATTTAAAAAAACTGTTTAATTCTTCTTCCACTGGCATTGTTGTTTAGCTAATTATATTTATATTTCTTAAAATCATTTAATTTGTATTAAACTATTTAATTTATGCTTTAAAAGACCTTAAGTGATAGCAGTGTAAAGAAAGCGGTAGAGAGGTGGTGGAGAGGGTGGGAAGTGGAACGGCTAAAAATAGCACACCTGTTGGTAATTTATCACACATAAAACTCACACCTAATTTTCACACCTGTGGCACAATGGGTTCTGAATCCCGCAAATTCAGTCACACATGCTGTTCTACACACATGCTAAGGAGCAAGCAGTGAGTGCATGAAGAAAGAGCAACGTCACGGCCAAAGATCAGAGAAACAGCGTGCCTGGGATTTTTTCACACCATTGAGCATTAGTGGACCTAACAAGACCCTTCTTTTCCACCTGCCAGTGATCCAGCGTCATGCCAATTCATAATAATACCAACGCAATCCTACAATCCAGTACAAAGTTACGCAAGAGTGATGATTCACTCAAAAATAAACATTCTGTCATGAGTAACTCATGAGTAACTATCGACTTACTTTCGTCTGTGAAGATATTTTGAGGAACACTGGTGTCCAAACAACTCCAAACAACTGCCCATGATGCATTTGACTACCACTGACACAGGAATATTAACAAAATATTAATTTTCGAAAGAAAAAAATCTCAACCAAGGGGCCGGGGGGCACTAGGGGCCCTCAAGATGACTTGAAATGACTTAAAAGGTAACAAAACCATGATTAATAAACTAAAACAACTCCAACTCCAGATATTTCTTGATTCACTCTGTCAACAACTGTTGTTTATTATTTGAAGATCAATGATTCCCACAGTTCCCCAAACCTAGATGAGGAAGCTTCATTTTAAAAGTGACTTCTACTCGGAAAAGTAATTTAAATTAATAAAACTTTTAATATGCCATGGAATATGTTTTTCTAACAATGCCAAGCTCAAACATTCCTTCAAATATTGTTGGCCTTGGAGTCACAAGGGTGGTATTGGCGGCTTTTGGCATGTTGCTATGTGGTTGCTACCCACCAGTCTAAATTATATTCTGGTAGATATGACTCGTTCAGTTTTTTTCTTTCATTTTAACATCTGTCAACAAAATTATTGTTGGATTGCTTGGAAAAACATAACACACTTCTTCTCAAGCCGCACAGTTTGAGGAATCATTCATGTCCTTAAAGGGATAGTTCACCAAAAAAGTTGAATTCTGTCATTAATTACTCACCCTCGTGTTGTTCCAAACCCGTACAACCTTCTTTTCTCCACCAAATTCAAAATCACCCTACACTCATAAAAATAAAGGTGTTTTAAAAGGTTCTTCACAGTGATGGCATAGAAGAACCATTTTGGGTTGCACAAAGAACCATTTAATCAAAAGTTCTTTAAAGAACCTTTTTTTGTACCTTTTTATAATTTTTCACCACAAAGTGAAAAAGTAAGGTTCTTCAGATATTCAAGGTTCTTTATGGCACCACTTAGACAAAAAAGTTTCTTCTATAGCATCGTGAAGCATCTTTATTTTTAAGAGTGTACATCGCTGTAGACGTACCGACCCAGTGTGAACATGCAAAGAAAGTCAAAACCCTTTACCAAAAAAAGCTAAAACAGCGATGTAGGACGATTACAAAGTTATAAAAATAAAGGTGTTTTAAAAGGTTCTTCACAGTGATGGCATAGAAGAACCATTTTTGGTTTCACAAAGAATCATTTAATCAAAAGTTCTTTAAAGAACCTTTTTTTGTACCTTTTTATAATTTTTCACCACAAAGAACCTTTTGTCAATCAGAAAGGTTCTTTAGATGTTAAAGGTTCTTTATGGCACCACTTAGACAAAAAAGTTTCTTCTATAGCATCGTGAAGCATCTTTATTTTTAAGAGTGTACATCGCTGTAGACGTACCGACCCAGTGTGAACATGCAAAGAAGGTCAAAACCCTTTACAAAAAAAGCTAAAACAGCGACGTAGGACGATTTAAAGCCGGATGAGAAAATGAGATGGCAGTTTTTCGACCCTAACTATCATGAACCGGAGTTCACGCAGAGCTAGACAAGATGAGCATTTGAGTTTTTTTTTTTTTTTTAGAAAATAGCCGAACATTTTACTACACTGTTAAAAATAAAGGTGCTTTAAAAGGTTCTTCACGGCGATGCCATAGAAGAAACATTTTTGCTTTCACAAAGAACCATTCAGTCAAAGGTTCTTTAAAGAACCATATCTATTTTACTTTTTTTATAATCTAAAGAACCTTCTTTCACCACAAAGAACCTTTTGTCAATCAGAAAGGTTCTTTATGGAACCATTTAGACAAAAAAGGTTCTTCTGTGGCATCGTGAAGCACCTTCATTTTTAAGAGTGTAGATACTTCTTCTTCAGGGATCGTTAGAGCCCTTTAAAGCTGCATTTAAACTGCATTTTGGAAGTTCAAACTCGGGGGGCACCATAGAAGTCCACTCTAATGGAGAGAAATCCTGGAATGTTTTCCCAAAAAACTATTTCTTTACGACTGAAGGAAGAAAGACATGAACATCTTGGATAACAGGGGGGTGAGTACATTCTAAATCTTTGTTCTGGAAGTGAACTACTCCTTTAAACACTTCTAAAACCAAGTGAATGCCCATAAAACTCACCCACACATACAGACACACTCTCCAGCAGACCTCCCTCCAAACAGTATTGTTTGCCTTCACGCCTGACTCTGTGCTATGCTGAAAACATGAAAGGTATTACCTCATTAACCCTTTAACGAGACCTCTTCTCCACCTCAGTGGCTAAACCCTTCCCTACCAGGCCAGATCAGAAGTGATCCATAAGGTCAAAAGTGGAGAACACCACGGGGGTGGCAGGCAGAAACATTTTGAGGAACCTCATATGGTCCCAACCACTGAGAGGGGACTTCAAAGCCCGATGCCCAAGACTGAGTCTTCTACTCCATAAATAGCTTCAGCAGACCCTCCAAAAACTTCCATTGAGCTAATTAAGCCAAAATTCAACAGGATACCACGCAACACCCATGCCATCGACTTCAAAAACGCCACGCATAAGCTTGAAAATAACAAAAACAGGTTCTACGCTTGCGGTTTCCTGCACACATGGGTGGCACAATGTATAAAATCTGCGTGTATTGTTACAAATTTGTCAAATCCCTGTGAAAACCTGGCAAGCGGAGACGTGCCAGAACACTTCCAGATACAAATGAACACCAGGGCAGGGTTTTTATGTAATGGCCGCTCGTCTCATCTGCTCCCCAGGGCAGAGCTTACACTAAAAAGCTCTGTGATAATCACTCAACTTCAACCTCTTCTTGCTCTTACCAAAACAGACCTGTCTGGCAGCCAGATACATCTCAGATACAGCCCCTGTACGGCCCCGTACTCCCATAAACACGTTGGCCACATCATGCAACTTTCTTCTTTTGCCTTCGAGACTTGAATGCTGTGTTGTTCCTGCTAAAAAATTGTTGGCACAAACGATAATGAAGACTAGATGAAAAAGCATTTTTGTAAAATTAAATTACTTTAGCTAAAATATTCTGTGGGAAAAATAATACTTAAAGATATTATTGTACACTCACTGTAGCTTCAATTAGCACTCAAAACACATCTAATATAGAAAATATGGGATTAATTAACTATATATATACTATATATAACTATATATATAACTTAAACTATTGTTCAAAACTTTGAGGTCAGTAAGTTTTGTTTTTTTTCAAAGAAATCTTTTATTCAGAAAGGAGACGTTAAATTGATCAAAAGTCTGTCACTGTTGTGTAACGTTAAATAATTTCTATTTCAAATATAATGTAATATACATTTAGAAATTTCTATCTACTAAAAAAAAAATAATAATAAATCCCGAAAAATCCACAAAAAATATTAAGCAGCACAATGGTTTTCAGCCTTGATATTAAATGTTTACTGAGCATATTCAAATATTTATTAGCATATTATTATTTTTTTTTTAATAATCATGTGATGTTGAAAACTGGAGTTATGACTGCTGACAATTCAGCTTTGGTATCACAGGAATAAATTAATAATTTAATCAATTAATAAATAAAATATATTAAAATTGCAAAAATATTTCAAAATATTACTGTTTTTACTGCATTTTTATGGAAAAAGTTTTGTAAAAATGTAGAAAAAACCTTTCCGACCCCAAACTTTTTAATGGTAATAGACATTCTCACATAAAATTAAGCAAATACACAAATGAACTTGAAATATACATGCTAGTTAAAATGTGAAACTCATTTGTGACCCTGGACCACAAAACCAGTCTTAAGTAGCACAGGTATATTTGTAGCAATAGCCAAAAATACATTGTATGTGTCAAAAAGATTGATTTTTCTTTTATGCCAAAAATCATTAGGATATTAAGCAAGATTATGTTCCATGATATAAATTTCCTACCATGAATATATCAAAACTTAAGTTTTGATTAGTAATAAGCATTGCTAAGAACTTCATTTGGACAACTTTAAAGTAGATTTTCTTAATATTTTGATTTTTTTGCACCTTTGGATTGCTGGATTTTTATATAGATGTATCTCTGCCAAATATTGCCCTATCCTAACAAACCATACATTAATGGAAACCATTTATTTATTTAAGGTGATGTATAAATCTCAAGTAAAGTACTTTGTTCATAAAGAAATATCCTAAACAGCTTCTAAAAGATAGTAACTGCTTATGGTGATAAACAACAGGATTTTTCAAAATGTTAAAGAAATTGTTTGGATGAAGAATTTTTTGGCAAAATGTGCCTTTACTCAGATTAAAATAGACTAAAATGAATGAATATGACAAACTGACTAAAAAGTGTTTATCAAAAGACTATGCCCGAAACAAAAAGACACCAGACTTTTGTGCAAGTTAATTATAGACAATCTGGTAGTGTCTATTACTAGAGTATCACCACTGAAGCCATTATTAGCACATGAACATGAAAACTACATGTGACCCCTGCCTGCGGATACCTTCACCGTACCGTCCCTCTCTGTGACAGCTGTTTACACAAGAGAAGACGGTGTGCTTCTGAGGTCTGGCTCTGGTTCAGATAAAATAATACACAGTTGAAGTCAGCCAAGATGTAATACAAGTGGATAACTGAGAGGCTGAAAAAAGGAGGAATTTGTGAAATGAACATGGATATTTTCTCTTTCCCCTCCTCCCTAACCTTTTCTTTACCGTTCTCCCCCGCCACTGGCCTGACCCCCTCTAAATATCTACTACTCAGTGGGAAGTTAAAAACAAATGGAAAATAAAGGGACAAAAACAGAGATACATTGAAGGCGCACAATGCAAAAACTCACCACAATTCAAGTCCTCTGTGTTCTGAAACTGAAGAGTCTGAGGAATGCGTTTCAAGGCCACATGCACATTAAAATCACAATTCGAGCTTGTGAATTTCCCCAAATTATGCGCGACAGATTACAAAGCACAAAACAGGGCTTTTCTCCTCAGTTGTTTCCTATTTAGGTGGCACAATGCCAGACTGCATAACATGCATGCACACGAACCAGCGTCAGCAAAGACAATGCAAAAACAGACAATAACTGCTGCAGTACAAGACTGAAACTTCCTGTTATCACACAGCTCATTGAAAACTTGATTCTGATTGGTCACTTTGCAATCAAATATTTTTTTTAATGACCACATAGCCGCATAACATAATACAATAAATTACTATTATAAAATAAAATAAAATAAAATAAAGGTGATATGAGACCCCTCCTATTTACATCAGGATCCTTTTCATAATATATAATTACTTTTTTTATATATATATGTGACCCTGGACAACAAAACCAATCTTAAGTAGCACACATTTGTAGCAATTGGCAAAAATGCATTGTATTGGTAAAATAACATTTTCTTTTATACCAAAAATCATTAGGATATTAAGTAAAGATCTTGTTCAATGAAGATATTTTGTAAATTTCCTACTGTAAATTAATTTTTTAATTAATAATATGCATTGCTAAAGCCTTTTTTCCCTTGATTTTCTCAATATTTTGATTTTTTTGCACCCTTTTTATTTTACCCTTCCTAGTTTCAAATAGTTGTATCTCGGCCAAATATTGTCCTATCCTAACAAACCATACATCAATGGAAATTTTATTTATTTAGCATTCAGATAATGTATAAATCTTAATTTCGAAAAAAAAAAAAGACACTTATGACATTTATCAATGATATGACCCTTATAATTTTTTTGTTTTTAAATCAAGTCTTTCATGCTCGCCAAGGCTGCATTTATTTGCTCAATAATACAGTAAAACAAACAGTAAAACGTCATATTGTGTTTTTTTTTAAATAACTCTTTTCTAATTAAATATATTTTAAAATGCAATTTATTTCTGTGATGGCAAAGCTGAATTTTCAGCATCAAGTATCCAGTCTTCAGTGCCACTTGATCCTTTAGAAATCATTCAAATATGCTGATTTGCTCAACTTATCAAAGTTGAAAACAGTTGTGCTGCTTAATATTTTTGTGGAAACTGTGATACATTTTTTTAGGATTCTCTGAAACAGAGAGTTCAATAAAACATAATATCTCTACAAAAATCCCCAACTTGTTGTACGGTAAGTGAATATTTCTCTGACATACATCACAGTATCCTGTATATATATTTGAAAAAGTTTATTTTTTCTCTTGAGGGAACAAATACCTCAGTCTGTGAGAGAGAACTTATAAACCATGTTAGTGACGGCATGATAGTAATGAAGTTAATTGAGCATTTTATACTCCTAGCCATAACAAATTCATAAGATTGACACAGAATCGCCCATTCATTTCCCATTTCCCATTGCAAAAGCACACAGCTTATTATATAATAGAGAACAGAATGTTTTGAAGACCTTTTTGTTTAGTTCTGTTGCATTAAGCGAGGTCGCGTATGACTCACGACTCCGAAACAAATACGCTGATTGCAGATACATGTTGGCTACCGCTCGCAAACCGCTGACACTCACTTTCTCATCAACGGCTAGTGACCCTTGAGGACCTCTTTGCATCTGAGACGCATGTTGAATCCTCGCAGAAAGTGAGGGAGGGAGGGAGAGAGACGAAGAAAGACAATGAGCTTAGCGCCAGGGCACTATAATGACTACCATGCCTGGTCTTGATTAAAACCACACCAGGGCTTCTGGGTTCCACAGACAGGCAGGCAGGCAGCAGGCAGGGTATCTCTACCTCCTTTCCAAGTTCTTAGAAAGTCCAGACGACCCAGACCCACAATGAGGACGGGCACAATGACAGGGCAAAGGGGACGAGACCCAAGCTCAATCCACACGGACAAATTACAAGCAAGCGCTGTAGCTTTATTGCCCCTGACCGGCTCACTTCCGCACCATACTGAAAGCAAGGCGTGTGGATGGCTGGTTTGATGTGGTGCGGATGCGTAATTAGAGGTCCTATCAAGCGCAGGGGAACAGAGGAGGCCTGTCCATCTGTCGGGTGTTAGCGGGACGGGGAGGGGGAAACGGCAGCCCAACGCTCCCCCTTGCGATTTGTGTAGGCGTGGATGTAAATATCCATCAGAGCCGGAGACAGACCTCACGAGCCTGCATATGTATGTGTGTTTCTGTCTGAGGAAGCCTCGAGAGCTCACGTTACAACGAGGACTCGTCGATCGATTCGGACTAGGTACAATAGGAGGCCTGCACACATATTCGCGAAGGACGAACATAAATGCGGTGCAGAATAGAATCTGGCAAGGCCTGGGAACATAGAGAGCCTACTCAAGGCAGTTCGATTTCTCCAAGCCTTCCAAAGCACTTTGAACCACCAATTAAATTCTTCAAAATGTCCAGCACACTCAACTGACACCCCATTACTCTGTCTGTGCTCTCCCGTCCTTTCTCATACAGCTGGATCGGGATGGGTGGCTTATTCATATGGAAGCGCATGGTGCAAAAGACCAGCACGGTTTCTTTACGTTCAAGCTCCGTTTCAAAATGTAGTGAACTTTCTCGCTGCCTAATATCTACATAGGCAGCTACCCTCTATGACTGAAACATAACCTCCAAATGATAAGTGATTTGGAACGCTCTACAAAAGGGCAATGGATTAATGCATGTACAAGTATTTGTAAATTTTGGCTTCTACATAAAGGACCCAAGCAATGGCATAATCAAGATGCAAATTTTTCATGTTGGAAAAACACTTTTGATGTCTTAAAATGCTGGCTACAGAGGAAGCTCACTAGGTTTTGGAACAGAGCGAATATCTGTCACAGAACAGGCAAAACTACGTCTGTGACATGCACAATGTTTGTCTCACTTCATCAAATGTCCAGATGATACCAAGTAAAACCAGTACTTGATGTAAAAAGCAATGCTTTTGAGTAACACGCATCGTACAGATGTGCAAATGTACATTACACATTCTTGCATTCCAAACCAAAAAGACAGGGTGGAACGGAGTGAACGACATAACGCAGGTGGCTACTTTTCGAAAAAAAAAAAAGAGACTACTTTTAACTGCACATGCCATTGGGTGTGTTCACACTTGTCATATTTGTTTCGATTAAAATGAACTCTGGTGTAATTGCTCTGTTTGTGTGATTCGAGTAAGTTTGAACGCTGCCATCTGAACCCTGGTGCGAACCAAACAAGAGGGCCGAGACCGCTAAAAAGATGGGTCTCTGTCCGCTTCTTTAGGCTCTTTAGGTATCTTTAGGTTCGCTGTCAAAAATGCCAGTGTGAACGCTAAGTGGACCAAGAGCAAATGTATAATTTTCCTTTTTGGTTCGGACCAAATAAACCAAACGAACCAAACTATAAGTGTGAACACACCCTAAAAAGATGGGTCTCAGTCCACTTCCAAACAAACTCTGGTGCGGTTCGAATGAAATATGAATGCAACACGAACCAAAAACCTCTAAATGAACCAAAAACAGAAAGCAATGACAAGATGCGACGCTATGCGACATGATTTCATGATGCCTTTAGGTTTGGTATCTCTTTAGGTTCGCTGTCAAAAATGCCAGTGTGAACACTAAGGGGACCAGGACCATATGTATCATTTTCATTTTTGGTCCAGACCAAATGTACCAAACGAACAGAACTACAAGTGTGAAGTCCACGTAAAATCAAAATTTAAGTTTTTCGGCTTTTAGTATAAATATGTTAGCCTTATGGTTATCTATAAGCTAGTGTGCTTCAAAACAATGACAAAATTCGCATTTCCAAGCTTATATTCATTTAAAACTTACATTCTCTAACTTCCGCCAACATGGATCAACAATTTTGGTGACATCACCCTGCACTTCAGCTTTTCATCAAACTTTTTGTCCAATCAAATGCTCTCTAGAATCCGACGCGTCCTGCCCCCTACACTATAAATAGATACTGATGCTGTGACTGAAATCAAGTCTCTTGTTCACAGAGTTAGTATTTTCTGTTAGGAGAATGGCACGTAGTGCACTACATAGGGGATACAGAATGATTCAGACAGTGTAAATATGCTTTCCATTGGAGCAAAAGATATCTGCGCTGTGTCACGCAAACCACCGCAGCACATACGCAGTTTGCTCCGGTCCAGAGACATGATAGCATGGAGCTAATCATATGTGCTAATCGACTCAGACCATAAATCTTATCGGACCACAAAAACAGTCATAAGGGTCCATTTTAATAAATTAAGATTTATACAAAGTGCATAAACAAGTTTTCCATTGATGCATGGTTTGTTAAGATAGTACAATATTTGGCTGAGATACAACTATTTGAAAATCTGGAATCTGAGGGTGTTAAAAAAATCAAAATGTTGAGAAAATCGTCTTTAAAGTTGACCAAATGAAGTTCTTAGCAATGCTTATAACTAATCAAAAATGAAGTTTTGATATATTTACAGTAGTACATTTACTGTACATCTTCATGGAACGCTATTGGCTATTTAAAAAAGAGGCGGGACTGCTTGTTATGTCCAGCCCTGTCTTCCTGTTTCAGCTGAAATTAAATCAACACAGAATAACGCTGTGTTTCAAATCACTTCAGTGGATCAAAAATTAATTAGAAGGTACACAGATCAACAATTAAAAACAGCTCAGATGAAATGTAAAAATGCATTCAGTGTGAACAGCCCCTATGAATTTGTACTGTTATTCAACAACTTTAACAACTTTAGTTGTGTCATTGTATGATTTAAGTTACTATTTTAAACAACTTGAGTTATGTTCACGTCTTAGAACAAGTCCAGTATTCAAAGGTTTTATTGCTCAATAACCTCAAGAGAATCAAACTCAACTGGCTTACCATATTTAGTAGCCTTATAAGAAATGCATTAAAGTAAAATTACTTCAGGGGGTGGCTGTTGAGGAAATAACAGAGGTGAACATGTAAAAAAATATCTCCCTGGAATTTAAGGCACACTGGACCTTTTGTCTCTGGCACCACGGTTTTCAGTCACCATGGGGAAATATGGAGCGTATTATCTTAAGATTTATATAATAAGTCTATTTTATTTCACATTTCCGAAAATGAACTTTTACAGTGTGGTAAACCATCTGTTTGGCATTTGGCTTTGCCAACATAAGGGATCTTCTGATGACAACGATTGAGGCCAGTGGTGAGGATCCCCCTGTGTACATTACAATAATAAAAAAAAAGGATGAACGCACAATGGGATATTCTCAGTCGCGACATGACGAATGAAGGCTTGGAAAGTGTTACAAAACCCTTTTCAACTGCATGCATTCAACGTTCATCAAAAGGAACATGAGGCAGCACCCTGGTGACACAAGACGCCTGTTTTGGGGCCTGTTTAAATGAATTAAATTAGTTAATTGAGTTAAAGTCCCCCTGAAATCAAAGTTAAAGTTTTTTGGCTTTAAGTATGAATATATTAGCCTTAAGGTGATCTACAAGCTAGTATGCTGCAAAACAAAGACAAAATTCGCATTTACAAGATATGGGCATTCAAAACTTACAGTCTCGTCACTTCCGCCAATATGAATCAAGGATTTGGATGATATCACCGTGCACTTCAGTTTCTCATCAAACGTTCTGTCCAATCAAATGCTCTCTAGAGTCCGTAGTGTCCCGCCCCCTACACAGAGACGCGGAGGAGATCATAAGCGCTCATATGTGCGGTCGACATGTATTAAACTACACAGCCTCAGCATGATAATGATCACTATTTCGTTTTAGAAAGTTTCATATTGAATTTGTGGGGTAATTTATTAGTCTGTGGCTGTCATAATCTTACAAATTTGGCTTTACCGAGCTCAACGGCTCTTGCCCGAGCAGACATAAATGGAACGCTATTGGCTATTCAAAATTAGTGGGCGGGGCTGGGAGATATGTTTTTGTTTCAGTTAAAAGTACGTCACCACATAGAATAACGCTGCGTGTTTCAAGGCACTTCAGTGGACCTTTAAGTTAATAGTGGGTTAATAGTAAAAAAGATTGGACACAGTCTTTCAGTAGTACATTTACGAGTTTTTCAAAACTTTGGCTTTTCTATACCATCCGCTTGTATCTATATAAACCAAGCACATTATGTAGATTTACTCTTAAATATAAAGATTCTAAAGATTTTCACAGTGGTTTTGGTTTCACCAAAGAACTTTTAGTTAACAGTTCCTAAAAAGAACCATTTTTTTTCTTGAAGAACACTGAATTAGTCTAAATCTTTTTTTATAAAGAACCTTCAGTGCAATGGAAAGGTTCCAAGGATGTCAAAAGCTCTTTATGGAACCATCAATGTCAAGAGAGTAACAGAAAAAGAGAAGGACGTCTCATCAGATATTCCCTTTTTGGTGTTCCCTCAGAACACCAAAAAGACTTAATCCGTCTCAGGTGATGGTGCTCCCATTAAACCACCTCTAACCAATCTCCTCAAATATGCCATCCCTCTCTGCCTCAGTTCAAACTCTTCATCTAATGATGTTCTCTCTCACGCACACTCAATTCTCAAAGATTCACCAAAGAGCAATCACGCCACAGATCGACGGCAGGACAAGAGAGGGACATAGTGAGCACAACTGACCCCTTTTAACCTGCTGGAATAAAGAAGTCACTCCTGGCCTGGGGTGAGAGAGCTGGATGTACTTGACAAAAACAAAATGAACGTCAATTCCACAGAACATGACTTCCGTTATGATTCAGAATGAAATGTCACATTTTCCCCAAGAAGCGTGACTGAATGATGTTTTTTTTTTTAATAAAGAGACTCTGAAGCGGTCACCCATCCTGTCACGCACTTCATCAGGACATTAAATGGCATGAACATAGCAAGAGCCAACATTAACACTTACACCCATAAACCTGGGACCTCGAGTAAACTTGTTCAAAGCGCAGCTCTAAACAGTTCTTTTTGTCGTTACTCTTTTTATGTCTTGCCGAACAAATTTTAATGACCTGATCACTGTAAAACAAAGCGGTCTTTTACATCCTACACTCAAACTCAGGCCAGTTTTTCTGGCATGCATCAAAAACATGGTTTACCCAAAAAAGAAAATTCTGTCATTTGTGGAAGCCCAATTTCACCAAAGGTACCCTCTATAAAATGTTGGATTTTGTTGTTTTTTTTTAACCCAAATGCTGGGCTCAGCTTGTTGGGTCATTTTATTGGATTTGTTTTACCTAAGTGCTGGGTAGTTTTTCTGTAACTAAGCTGCTGGGTCATTTTTAATGGGTTATTAAATATTAATATTTTTCTGACCCAGGCTTGTCTCATAAACAATCCTGGGTTACAGACAAGGCACAGGCTTTTGCGTCCGCTACAGTTCTCAACGCAGCCAATTTGGTGCACTTCTTCATCGAAAATAAAAGTTTGCATACATTTTATTCCATTTGTAAAGTCTTTACTGTGCTGTAAATTATATTATTTTACGCAACGCAACATACAGGGACGTCAGCTAAATGGAATTAGCACTATTTCTGTGAAAAGTGATTGCAGAGAACGGTTGAATACACTTAAATTTAAATGCTACTTTTAAATGTTCCATTTCTAAAATGCTTGTTAAAAGAGTTTAAATGTATGTAATATTGTAAACTATGCTGTATTCACCCAAATAAATTCAATTTGTCTTATATTTTTGTCCACATGGGTGTTCTAATAATAAATGTTCATATTTTGATTGATTGATTCTATTATTCTGTGTGTGATTTTTAATTTCCAGCCCATTTTAAGCCAGCAATGTAATAATTTTAAACGATAGTTGACTTAAATAAAACAACCCAGCAACTTGAGTAAAAACATTTAACCCAACCAACTGGGTCAAAATAACCCAGCATGTGTTCTGTCCAACATTTACCCAGTTCTGGGTTGCCAAATCCTTCAGAAAAAATCAGAACTGTGAGTTATAAACTTTTCTCCTTCCAATTTTGAAGTTTACTTTTCACAATTCAGTTATTACTTTTTTTCCTCACAGTTC
>NC_133369.1:14627937-14752068 GCF_049309525.1 Garra rufa | reverse complement strand
CTGTAAAGTCACTACTACCTATTTTTGATACCAGCACGGAAGCATCTTTTATAGTCATTATTTACTCATCTATAAACCTGAATGCATTTCCAAGTCTGTATGGAAACAACACTGACTTTATTGCATGAAAAATTTGAGATATTGTTTAAAACACCTTCTTTTGTGCTCCACAGAAGAAAGAAATGAATGCAGGTATGAACTGACTCAGAAACTGAACATCTTGCATTTCATACTCCTCTATTAAATATTTATAAACAAAACAACTTCAGAGGTACAACGGGACAGATCGCCCTGTCCTGCCAGCAGATTAAGATATAACTGTTCGATAGTGTTAAAATACAGGTGCTTTCCCTCTAATCCCTTGAGGGTGAAGCTGAGGAGCTCAGTGATGGAGCTAAGCCTTTCCTCTCCTCCACTTTCCCATGGATTACTGTGACTGTGTTTCTCTGGAAACAGACTTCTATTAGTTCCATTACCATGAGCTTAATCGGACCGCTCATCAGAGCTAGCCACTTCTCAACCTCCCGCGGTGCAGAGTTTCACAAGTTGTGCACAGAGAAAGGACCAAATTCGACATTCTTACATACAAAAAAGTAGTTTTTTGACTTTTTAGAGCAGTAGCTCTGAGGGTGAAGCATTAACACCCCTTCCGTCTTGCCAAACCAGCAAGTCCCGTGTGTGAATTTGTTCCCTGGTCTGCGCTGGTATACGCAAGCCCACGGTTTTTATGTAGTCAGCAGGTGGCATCATTAGCCAGAGAATAAAAATGAAAAGTATTACCCCTGGGCTAAGCAATGATATCATAGCAAGCTCGCTGGCATCCGTAAAGCACTAAATGGAGGTTACAGAGGTGCAAATTTAATATGTTTCTTGCATTTGGCTTTCTGAGGAAGGCTGTGTGAATACAAACAGCTGAAATACTAAATAAAACCTAAGGAAAAAGTGTTCAATGGAGTATCTGAGGAAAATGAATGAGTTGTGAAGCGGCCTTGTTAAACAGTTCAAGAGGATTGACCGTGTCACTAGGCTGATGTGGGATTGTAGATTGCACACAAGCATGCCAGAAAAGACTGCACATAAAGCGGTCTCAAGTGCGCTGAGGGCAAGAAAACCATTTCAGCATTTTAGAATCAATTGAACAGCGATACAGCCCTCGGTAAGTATGATAAATATAGAAATAAAGCAAATCTAAAGCTTGGCTGCGTTTCAAAATGTCACTCTATGCAACAGCCTCACACGCACACACATTTCTGTCCGCAGGTGAAAAACTCAAACCAAATCGAGTTCATTGCACCTCCAAGGCATGTTTTACAAATGCGTCACCATTTGCACACACTACACAGATCCCGCTCACCTCCAGATGCACTTTTGCCACCATTTTCCCTTCTGCAATCCCCTTGAAAATGCTTAAATAGTCTGCCTCTGCCAACAAGTTTGATCCTATTAAGAAAATTATATTACGTAGTATCTGAAATCGCAAATCTTGTAGAAAAACAGTGGGGCTGCAAACTCATGTGTGCCAGTTCCCTACAGTGTCTGGCTGATTATTTGCAGATGGGAGCAGAGGTTTCCCCTGGCATGCCATGCATGTGATTAAATCTATGAATGCCTCCCAATTTACATCTCTGTGGATTTAAGAGCGCATATCAGCCGTGGTGTCAGCAAGTGTCTTTATCTGGGCTCAAGTTCAATTGGGAGGCGGTTGTCCTGTCACATGCAGTGAATGACTGATGTTCAGGGGTTTGAGGCTTTGGGGAGGGATGGATAAGTTTGAAATGTTTGACTTTCAGCCCCCCCTGTGTCCACATGCATTGGCTAAGCAAGGCAGCCCTCATATTTACTGACGGGTTAAATCCCTGCGGCTCTTAAGAGTGGATTGTTATACTTGCACCAGTTGTTCAAAGCTTAATCAATGTCTGTCTGTGAGATCAATTAAAAGCGGCTTAGGGCAATAGGAGGGTCAGTGCATTTGAAAAGGGAAGAGGAAAGCTCTATTCATCAAATGGCCACCAGACAGCGCCTCACCGTGAGGATCTGATCAACAGTCAGTAGTTCAGAAGGAATTTTCCAGATTCTTTAAGATTAGTACATAGGCTACTGTAGCTCAAGAACAAGCTACAGTATTAACTAACCAACCGGTCCCAATCATATCGAGACTTGACATTACAAACTGAAGGTTTTAGTAAAGTGTGCGAATTATTCAATGACTTGGGTGTCCACTTTTTAAGAGAACGTCCATAATTTTTTTCAAGTTCTCGAATGTCTTTAGCACTAGGCTTATCGTCTAGTATCTTAAGCACTTTTAAAGAAATTGTGATAAATATATGATGCAATGACCCATAATGAAAGCAGACACTTACGTTTATAAGAAATACCATCCAACATTTTACTCAAATCAGTCGAGCGTCCTAATGCTGCTATGGTTACATCCAGAGCCATAGAGAAATTTCTCTATGGCTCTGGTTACATCTACAGACCAACGGCACTACTACGATGTCAAGTTTCTTGAATTTAATTAAATTAAATAATTAGCAAATATTCACACCTACGATTTGATTTTTTTGGTTTTGTTTTGTTTTTAAACGACTGTCCAAGATTGTATGTCATTGTACCCATTAATAAAAATGTGTTTTTTTAAAGCGTTTGAACACCGTTCCCAAGTGAAGAATGGATCATGACGCAGTTGTTTATATCAAACTAAAACCGTAAGGTAAAGTTAGTTAAACAAGATACCAAGGAAGAGACCTTTAAAATTAAAAACTTAGCGCATTGTCTGACGGGAATTCCAATGTAAACTTCTGTTCTTAAAGGTGCAACAAACCCTGATATTTTTAATTTAGGTAACGTTAACGTTAAACTAACTAAAATCTTCAGGTAAAGTTACAGGGGAAAACCGCACTATTAGATAACTTTAGTTCAGCATGCCAACAATGAATAAAACGTGGTTGAGTAACAGGTCTTCTTAAAAAAAACACTTGATTATTTATGTTAATAACAGTAGGTGTCTTACTTTTAACATTTTTGGCAACATACGTGTCGAAGACTAAAACTTGGAGAAGTTACGCTGCTCTGAGGTGAAATGATCCATGAACATCACTGAACCCTTGAGCGACAGCGAACCTCATCCTACATAAAATACTGTGGTAAAGACAGTTTAAAGACAACTAGCTATTCTCACTATTGTAAAACTGTGGAAACTTGCCGCTGCAACCGGCAATAACGTCAAATCAAAAAGATTCTGAAAGCGTAACTACGGTCACCATGGTAATTTTGTGAGGAGAAGTAGCGTAACACCAGGTGGGACAGTTCCTGTCATACGCGGTGCGTAAGTCTCTCAATATAGAAGCGTCAGCTAAATGACTAATTAGAGAATTAATAAAGCATCTATCAAAGCCACATGCACAGTTTCCTCACCTCTTTTGTTTCTTCTCCAGCGGTGAGACTGCTGCGTCTGACAGTGGCTGTAGTCCACACAGTTCAACACGATCAGCGCAAATGAGAACAGGCGAAACTGCATCTGGGCGGCTGTATGATTGTCCCGACTCACGGTAGAAAGCGTCAAAGGTAGTCGCCGCGAGCCTTCAAGGTCCGTATATGAGCTTTCAATATGTATATTTTTCCACAGAGGAGCGGGGAGTTGAGGAGTCCGGACTCAGTTGTGTCACACATTAGAGGGGTAGAGAAAACACCATTCTTCACCACCGGTTAATGTCATTTTAGAGAGCGAAACGCGCTTTTTACACACCAGAAAGTGTCTCGTTAATGTCTGTGGAGAGAGAAAAAGCTTTTGAGGCTCTTTGAGTAGCTAACAAACACACCTTGATGGATCAACGTGTTTGCGAGCGAACTATTTCATTCAGAGGAACTTCGGTTTCACTGAATCTCCAAAAGCGCACCGGACGCGGTGGATGCCCTCAAAAGTAGATGCGAGGAGCGAAAGATAGATATCTGCGCGGGTCCAGTCCCAAAAGGAGAAACTTTGCTCTATACATCAAGTTCCTTCCGACTGCCAAAGTGGACTTGGAACATCCAGCATCCCTCTCGCAGGAAAAGTTTAGTCCCTTCGTCCTCTAGACAGAGTGAGAAAACACATGGATGCAATAGTCTGCAAAAGCTCTAGAAGAATAAACCCTTGAGGTGCATGAGGATGTGTGTGTAACTGTGGCATATGCTGCAGTGCTCGGCTGGTGATGGAGTATCACTCTACTGGTGCTGATGCTATATAGGCGCTGCTGTCACGTGGAGACTCCAAGATCTTGTGGGGCTTTTCGGAGCACTTTCAGAAGCCCCTCGGTCAGAGCGAGGAGGGCTGATTCCCCCCTCCTTGTTTAAGTTTTAGAAGATGACAAATGGAATTTCTCCCACTGTATCTATACACCACATACTAGTTTCCCCCAGGGTCCTAGTGCATTGGTTTGAATTAATAGCGTTATGGATTGATCTCATATTCACCATTCACACAAAAAGTAGAAAATACTGTGTAAAAAGTACCTGAACTGCAATTTTCATTTTACTGGTTTACTGTTGGGAAAAACGAACAAAAGGTTATACAGTCTAAGATGGTATTGCTGGTTTACCAACCCCTAGTTTAAACCTGCTAAGACTGGCAAACCAGCCTAGGTTGGTTTAATTGTTTAATAAGCAGAGATGAAATCTTTAAATTAATTAATTAAATTTAACATTAGTCTGAAAAATATGATCCCTGATGGCATAATATAGAAAGTTTCAGATTATTGATATTTTTAAACTATAAATGTAATAAAAGACTGCAATTTATTTTATATATTAGCACTGATACAACTTAACATCTCTTTCCATATTAATGACAACAGGTTTCATTTAAGATATTAACTTTACTTCAAATTTTAAAGCCATTTAAATGGCCAAAACGATGATTGCTGACGCAATTTTCCTTTAGAAGCTTCTATGCCAAAATGGACTTTAATTGCTTTGAAATCCAAGAAATGTCTTACCCAGCTTGACCACTAGGTGTGGCACTTAATCTTTTATTTATATATCAATTTTTTGACTCTTTGAATCTTAAAATGTCTCTTTCCTCCAGTTATTTTTGGCTCAGAATATCCTGAAATCTTCCAGGTGAGGTTAAAGTGTGCAGCACCTGATTCAGGTACGGATGAACTGATTTATAACAAAACGGGTGTTATGCAACACTGAAAAGTCTATCCGTCCTTGGAGAGTCCACACGGACTGTCCTCAGAGAGAGGGGAGAAGAGAAAAAAAGAAAACACATTTGTCATTTTTAAGTGATGACACTCTCCTCAAGAGCTCTTTGATGTTCAGATCAAAGTGAAATTCTCCCAAAGTCAATGTTAATTATATGACGGCTATTTGTCTTTATCAATGAAACAGAAATCAGACTGAAGATATATTTATTCACCTGCCTTCATTATGCTGGAGTTGTATCAGGTTGCTCTCTAAGCTTAGTTAGTAAGTGCATACTATATGTAGAGCACCTGAAGTGATTCCCTAACAACTCAAAGCTTATGCATTGGAAAAGACTCTGCAATGATCTCTCAATGGCTCTAAATATAGGTCCGCTCTTGTAAAAATACAGTTGCAATTTGGAAAACAGGACTCAAGGAATAATCCCGACAAAAATTTATTATGGAACATGCGTTGTGTATTTTAATTACGCGGCCTGCTTTTGAACAAATGCCGTAACCTTTTCATGTAAGGGAAAAGGAATGAACAATGCGAAAAAGGGAAAGATTATGTGGTCCTTTTAACCAAAACCTACGTTGACCTTTTCGTTTGGGTGTTTGTTTATTTACTTTAAGTGAAGTGACAGACGTTGTGGTGGACAACCTTCTCAGCCACACGTCTGCTGTTGGTCTGGATGTCTTACTAAAACAACATCTGAGACAGCACTCCTAAGGTGAATGTGATAATTAAGGGCTAGGAGGGTTTTATTTTCGTAATGTGTCATGGCACAGGACCGGTAAACCAATCACTTTAGCCCACCCCCCTCCTTCCTCCCCACCCGCCCGCTCACTCGCTCGCTCGCTGGGAAAGTAAAGGTGACGTCAGTTGTTTTAGATGTCTGGCTGGGAGCCCGAGCGCTGTGGCAGCTATAAGCCCCCTCTTCACTCGTCCAGAGAGACAGGGCCCATAAACATGTCAGCTGATAGAGAGGCCAAAGCAGACATTAAGACATGCTTCGAATCCTAGCCTGCAGCGTCTGTGAGCGAGGGATGGAAATAGAAAACGTATAGACTGTAGGTGTCACGCGCAGAAGACGGGATGAGATGGGAAAGCTGGAGAGGCATTATGTTGATTGTCTAGCGAACAAAGAGGGCGAGCCTCGTCGAAAATGACAACGAGAGTCGGGGACGATCACCTTTCGGTGCCCTCCTCGCCGCAGCGGAGTGGGCCGCTACATAACAGCGCCGTAAACGCAGCAGACTAAACACTCATTCATCATTACGGCGCATACATGTGCAGCGGCACAAAACCCCCCGTCCCACTCAGTGACTCAGAGCACATTAAAACTTCATCTATTACACAAAAGATCACAACCACTTAACCCTCAACCACCATTTGTAATGTCCAGAAATAAAATGCAAGCATGAGGTGAGGATGGTTTTGTAAGGGGTTTTTTATTTAATACCAGACGCATTGAACCCAAGTGTAAAAATAAGGCCTGTGTCTCGCTCCTTTGAGGGATGCGAGAGGGTGAACAGGATGTTCGGCCGCGGTATGGGAATGCTGGAAGGTTCGATGGAAGTGTACGGTCCCCAAAGATCCATTCAATAAAAACCAGTATCCTGAGCCGCCCAGTTTGGAGTCTGAATAGAGAGGAAGAGAGAGCCAAAAGATGTTATTACCCAATACAAACACAGGTGAGTTCATTAGAGATGAATGAACATGCTAAAGAGTGCTGCAGTGATGTTGTATTTTCGTGTAGGCCAACCTGGAAGCTGGCATCATTATGAAAGCCTGTTTCTACCACATAAAAACTAAGCGGTAAATCCAACTTTTTTCCCTGCAATTCTGACCTATTTTTTTCACAGTTCTGAATTGTTTTTATGCATTTATTTTTCTGACAGATTAAAAATAAAAAAAGGTAATTGTGACTTTTTCCATCTTATAATTTGGATTTTTTCCCACCACATTTTTTTTTTCCTGACACTAAAGTCAAAAAAGAAGATAACTGTGACTTTATCTCACAATTAAGGTTTATTTCTACCACATAATAATAAAAACCTAAGAGCTAAATCCAACTTTTTTCCCCCTGCAATTCTGACTTTTTTTTTTCTTTTTTTTCTCACAATTCTGAGTACATCTCGCAATTTTGTCTTTATTTAGTCGTTTATTTTATTTCTGACACAGAATAAAAATACAAAAGGTAATTGTGACTTTTCCATCTCACAATTCAGATTTTTTTCCCAGGTAAATCCAACGTTTTTTCCCCCCCTGCAATTTTTTTTTTTTTTTTTGTTTGTTGTTTGATGTTTACATCTTGCATTTTTGTTTTTATTTTTATTTTATTTTTTACACAGAATAAAAAAATAAGGTAAGTGTGACTTTTTCAACCTCATAATACAGATTTTCATAATACACAGTACAAAAACTCATTTCCCTGAAATTATAACTTATTTTTTTACAATTCTGAGTTACATTTCAAAATTGTTTTGAAATTGCTTTTTACCCAACAGGTAAAAAAAAAAAGAAGAAGTTAATTGTGTCTTTTTTTCATCTCACAATTCAGAATTTTTTTTCTACCACATTAAAAAAATAAGAAGTAAATCCAACTTTTTTTTACTGAAATTGACTTATTTCACAATTCTGAGCTTACATCTCACAATTTAGTTTTTATTTTTCTGACAGAATAAAAATAAAAAGGTAATTGTGACTTTTTCCATCTTACAATTCAGTTCCTTTTTTTTTTATTAATTGGAGGTTATAAACTCACAATTGCAGGTTAACATCTCACACTTCTGACTTTTAACCAAAAAAGAAAGAAAGAAAGAAAGAATGAAAGAAAGAAAGAAAGAAAGAAAGAAAAAGACAAACCCTTCAGAACAATGTAACTGCAAGTGCCAAATATATCCTCCCTACGATATCTCTTGAAACCATCTACTACGAAACTGTGGTCATTTTGCAAGTACAAGAACTTCGAGTTCACGTTCACACCTTTCTGTTGGGTTTTCTCTGAGAAAAATGTTCAATTAAATTGCATCTGGCCAAACACATCAAAATACAGGACTGTGTGTTATGGCCTTTGCCATTGTGGTGTTTGTGTGAGTCAGTTAAATGACGTGTTTTGAGCGACCGAGACATTTAAAGGCCGTTATTTTGAAACATTCTATTTCAAACGAATCGAGGGCACGTTTGTCGTGGACCAATCAGTGCGCAAGGCAAAGATCAAACAGAGGCCGACTGGACCCCGAGCAAAACATCTGCGGTGACTCTCCTAAACGCAGGGAACTCCACGGAGCGTGTGTGCGATGGTGTACAAGCGTTATTTACTCTGCAGCGCTGAGTCATAGGACTCAGACCCTCTTCTTTATGGCTGTGCTGTGCTACCTTGTCATTAGGCCTTTGAAGAAAAACGGCATGATGAAAGCGCTCGCTCTGTTAAACTTGCTCTTACTGGTTTACGCCGTGTAAAGACAGTTCTAGGCTGATTGCCGCTCGACATTCTTCTAGATAGATCATTTGTGTGTGTAAACTACAGGGCTCAAGACAAACAGAGATGAGATCAGATAAAAGGAGAGAAGGAGAGATGCTCTGCTGCTTTGACCTCATTCCTGTTTGCGGTGTTCTGCTTCTTCTCGATGTTCATGGCCAGCATTTGACTGCGGAACGAAAGGCTCTTGGTTTTCTCGATCACCTGCTGATACGGTGATATGGCGTTGTTGCCCATCACCACGTGACCCTGCCAAAGGAAAGAGCAGAGGAAAAGAGTGTCAGAGTGAAACTCAGAGAACGCCAATTCTTTTCTGTTGCCACAGACACATTTTCACAACCTCCTCACAAACACACAGAAGATAATTGTAGGTCATTCCAGTAGAATGTCATGTGATTTCTGAGATCAGAATCCTACTTGGTTTGGGTGTTATGACCAAGTTCTAGGGTCAGTTGCAAAAAACAAATGTGTTGTTTCTTTCACACGAATGTTAAATAATGGCACTACTGTTCAAATGTAATTTTTCTCCCAATAAATTCATCAACAGTGACACTAAAGACATTTATAACCAACTTTGGGTATAACGCACTACTGTATTGTAAATGCTTTTCCTGATAATGCAGCAGTGTAATGCATTACATTTTAAATGCATGTAATTTGATTACAGTTATAGTGTTAAGAACAAATAGTTTTTCACGATAGTATGCCTTTTAATTAATCAATAAATCATTTTGTGTCAAGTATTTGCTGAATTTGTTTATTTTTGTGGCACATTTTAGAGAAGGAAACTGAGACGACAGAAAGTGCACCCAATTAGTTTTCTTTATTTTACAAAAGCACAATGATTTTTTCATATTGCATGTATATACAAATAAAATTAGACAACCTACCATTTCAAATGATGTATTACTTTTGTCTGTACGATCAAAAATGACAGAACATTAAGTTCTTTTCACTTATCAGGAAAAAAAATGCAAGCGATCGTTTAAGTTGCTGTTTTGATACATAATTTTTCAGTCAGTAATAAATAACAGAGAACTACGAGTTTCACTTTGTAGTGTATTTTTTAGGTTTGATAACTCGAAAATTAAACGTGAAAGTAACTTAAAAGTAATTAGTAATCTGATTACTTTTTACGACATTTTTGTGCCATGTTAAAAATAGATTAAAGTCGTAATACTTTGAGAATAAAGTCGAAATATTTAAAAAATAAAGTTTAAATATTTTGATAAAAAAGTAAAAATTAGTATAATGTAAATATAGATTAGCTTTTTTTACTGTATATAACTTATACTTGTATAATAATAAGTATAATATAAGTTATAATATTTATATATAAATGTAATATGATATTTATAATTAAATTTATAATATTTTGAGCATATTGCACATGCAAATGGACTGGAGACATCACCAGGAGACATTCAAGAATATTCTCATAACAATTTAAATTTATTCTAGTAATTTGAAACATTAAGAAATGTTTCATGAGCACCACATCAACATTATTTCAGAAGGAAATTTATCTTTGCATTACAGGAACGGAACATATTAAATTTTAAATATTATTAAAAAAGAAAACTGCTATTATATACATATATAAAAATTTTTTTTACAAAAACTTGTAAAGCTAGTGTAAAGCATTAAAAATTAATAACTTCATATAAATAACTTTTTTCTCATTTAAATTATGTAATATGTAATAAGTGGTTGGAGAAAATTACCATAAGCAACAGCTTATTCTTCGTATTTAATGATGCACTTAAAATTATTTATATTTTTAATAACTTTGATACACTTGATAGATCCAGGATTAACGCCTACTAAACAAAATCAGTAAAAACAAAAAATAATGTGTGTTTTAAAGAGAGACGAAAAGAAAAAACAAAGAAAGAAAAGAACAGTTATAGAATAACTCTTTAAAAAAAAAAGTTTCTATTTCCCTTGTTAAATATTAATCTTTGACATGACTAAAAAGTCCATACACTGCCATTCAAAAGTTTAGGATCAGTAAGATTTTTTAATGATTTTTTTTAAAGAAGTCTCTTATGCTAATGGAAGGCTACATTTATTTGATTTAAAAAACAGAAAAATAATTTATAATAAGCTGAATTTTCAACAGTCATTACTTCAGTCTTCTGTCTCACATGATCCTTCAAAAAGCATTCCAATATGCTGATTTATTATCAATGTTGAAAACAGTTTTTTTGGAACCTGTAAGACCTTTTTTGATAAGTAAAAAAGAACAGCATTTATTCAGAATAGAATAGAAATAGATAGTAACAATAAACACAACCATTCAAAAATATTTTTAAATGAATACTTTTATTCAGCAAGGATATGTTAAACTGACAAAAACGTGATAGCACAGATAGACTTATACAAGGTTTCTGCAGGATTTTCAAATCTTATTTAATGCCTTTTAATGTCCTTTTTAATGCCATTTCTAACATTTTTAATGCCATATGCAACCAATAACTAACACGCCCGTGTATGAACGCGTGTATATTATAATGCATTTTTTCATGCGGTCTTACAATGAGGCAACAATGAACATATATTACTCTGCTGAAAATAATTAGAAATGGATCAGGAGACAGCTTAAAATGTCAGCGTTTATTTGCAGATTTCAAAAATTCTAATTTCATCAAGTCTGAACAGAAAAAAATTCTGAAACTTCGAACTCTTAGAGGCTAAAACTGGTCGCTCTTAAAAAGTCTGTGTCACACAATTTTGGACCGGCCAGAAGCAATTACCAAACTGGTTCCGTGTTTATCATACTTTGCGACAGTGAATCAAAGTTATTAATTATACAGGCTATATTCAAGATAAATTGGTAAAATTTGTTTCTTTTAAAGTTTTAATGCCCGTATAAAACAATTTAATGCTTTTTAATTTGTGCAAAATCAATTTAATGACTTTTAATGCTTTTTAATGCCCCGCAGAAACCCTGTTATAATGCTAGAAAAAAATATATTTTTTTTACTAAATGCTGTTATTTTTAACTTTTTATTCATCAAATCCTGAAAAAAAGTATCAGAGGTTCCAAAAGCATTAAGCAGCACAACTGTTTCCTACATTCACGACAACTGAGAATCAAACCAGCATATTAGAATGATTAATGTGTAATGGCTGGTGAAAATTCAGCTTTGCATGAAAGGAACAAATTAAGACAGAATACTATTTTAAATTGTAATGATGTTTTTCTGTATTTTTGATCAAGTAAATGCAGCCTTGATGCGGATAAAAGACCTGTAAAAAAATCTTACAGATCACAAACTGTATCCATCACCATATTGAGAATGACCCTCCTTCAGGACTGTAATGACAGTCCTCTTACCCTCGAGGAAGGATACGGTGAGTAAGCGGGCACTGAGCAGAATTACTGACGTAATTGATTGCCTCTCTTTTATGTTTCAGAGCAGAACACAATCCCCGCACAAAAGAGGCTGAATTTGATTTTCCGACTAATTAAAGGACACTAACGCAGTATCTATCAATCGCTCGCTATCTGAGGAGGGAGGCAGAGAAACAAGAGTGAAATTAAATATGAGAGACTCTCACCAGTTTGGAGTCGATTTTGGCGTCCAGCCTGGCATTACGAATGAGGTTGACAATCCATCTTTCTGCCTCCTCGGGAGTCATATTCAGCTTATCGGCCAGCATACTGCAAAGCAACACAGTCCATTAGGACAAAACTTAGGTAAAGAGAGAACATTATATACACTGATGGCATTACGTGAAAATTGTGAGGTATGTAACAAGCTTGTGTGTGTGTGTATGCAAGGGTTTAAAGTGCTGATCGAAAGTGCTGGATGATAATGGGTTTACTGTCATACCTCAGCATTTAGACGTCTGTTCAAGAGTGACAAATGCCTTGCATTATGTAATCAAGTCCATGATTCTAATCACACTGAGAAACCCATAAAAACAGAGTACAATTAAATCACTGTGCTTTCGTGAGTGTGAGGTCTAGGCTGCGACGAACTTCGCAGACAAGAATAAAAGGACATTGCTGACCATCCACCTGACATTTTAAATGAAGCCAGGTGTCTCCTTCGCAGATGTGTCATTGAGGAAGGAAGGTGGCAGCAGGGGCTCTAGTGTTCTTTGATCCAAAAATCCCACTACCGCAGCTGGCTAAGCTCATTTCGTGCAAGTCAGAAAGTGCAGGCTTCTCCCATTCTGTTCTTTAAGTCAACCCTACACACCAGGTTTCCAAACAACGAATATGCTTTCACAGTGAAAGGTTAACTCAATCACCCACCGTGGCAACAGCATGGGTCTGGAGACAGGCAGAGATGACAGCTTATATCAATTCGCTCCCAGTGAAACCCTTCGAAAATGATGCGTGACAGGCTAGATTGGTCATAAAGCTCATTATTTAAGAGCTAACCGCCAACGAATGTGCCGGTTGTCACATCACGAGTTCCAAGCTGGTGATGGTTAACACATGTCCAACATCAAGCGGTGACACTCGCTACGGGAAAAAGGAATGCCTGTCGAGTCCAGGGGTTAAAACAAGGACATGAAATCCAAGCTCTTCGCGAAGCATGCGGCACGCTGATGAACAATTACGGCCGAAAAGGAACAGGAAACCAATTAAGACACTGGGAAGTTTAGATAGCTGTACATCCATTAAAGGCCTGCAGACCTAGAGGTCTAGACCATGTCTGAAATGAAGCAGACTTGTGAGCTTTCACAAGAAAAATCAATCGAAATGACAAGGAGTTCATCATCATCCGGTTTTAGGAGAGAATCGCATGGTAAATAAACAGCTTGAAGAAGGGTTCGCACAGATTAAAAATTTAATTTGGAAAATTAAATTCCAGGACTTTCAAAAACTTTAAGCACTACTTTTTTGATTTTCAAGGACTTCAAACAGAGCTCTCACTTATCAAATAAAGTTTTAAATTTAAAAACAAAGATAAACGCCAAAAATAAATTGAAGCACATGCCAGGTATTACTACTAAGTGTTACAAAGTATACTAAACATTTACTATAGTAAAACCACGGTTAACTTTCGTAAGTTAGGGGTCTGCAACCTTCAACATCAAAAGAGGCCCCTTTCCCACCGAATAAAACTCATGATGAGCCACAAAACTGATTTGATCCCTAAAATAAAGATAACATGGCATATAGCTAAAGTTATCTCTATTTTAATTGGCTAAGGGATTTGTATTTGTGTATACTTTATTTTTCTTTGTTTTGTCATTATACTGTACTGCCTTAATTGTTTGATGTTTTCTAAAAAAAAACTTCAAAATCCTGATCTGAATCACGCATTTTGAATCTTTTGATTTGAATCATTTAATTTGCAAAATGATTCACAAACCTGTTCCAATCTCAATCAAATGATTCAGACTACCTGAAGTTCTGCTTTAAAACAAAAGATTCATGATACGCAATTTGAAGTCCCGATCTAAAACATATGATTCCCAATACGCGATCCGATTGGAGCGCTTCGAAACAGTGAATCATTTTGCGCACATTTTTGAAAAGCTCATTTTCACACATCGCTATATGTGCTTTTTAAAATCATTTCAAGCAATATCGAAATTCCAAAATGAATGACTCTTTCGAGCGGTTCCAGTGATTCAGATCATCTCGTCCTCGTTTTGATTCTACAGCCAAGGTTACACGACATTATTGGTACTACTACTAGCTTAGCTCACTAGTTATGACATTCTAAATCAAATGACTGGCGATTCGCGCTCTGAAGTCACATTTTGAATAATGATTTATAAACCATCAAGTCGGAGCACCGGATTGCAAATCATTTGATTAATTTGATTTAAATCATTCAATTTGCGAAACGATTCACAAACCTGTTCCAATCTCAATCAAATGATTTGCGATACGAGAAGTATTGTTCTAAATCAAATGACGCACGATAAGTAATTTGAAACAAATGATTCGCGATACGCAATCCAACTGGAGCGCTTCGAAGCGGTGAGCTTTTTCGAAACTTTTCGCAAAATGATTCAGTTTCACACATATCACTATATGCACTTTTTAAAATCATTACAAGCGATATTGAAATTCGAAAATGAATGGCTCTTTTAATTTAATCAGGCTTTTGCTAGTGAATAGCTTAAAATCAGTGATTGAAGCCACAAGTTTGATTCAATCAGAGTGGTTCGAGTGTAAATGGCTCACTCAATTGATTCAGATCATCTGTTCCAGTCAAGGTTACATAACATTGTCTGTACTACTACTAGCTTAGCTCATTAGTTTTATGATATTAACTGAAATAAGCAATAAAATATTGTGTTTTGAATTGTGTGAATTTTGCATGAACAGACTTACTGAAAAAAAATTCACAACAAATTATCTTTCAATAATTGAAGTACCTCTTTAGGAATATTGCTTTTTCAAGGGGTTTCCAGGCCTTAAATTTCACAAAGTCAAATTCAAGTACTTCAAGCACTTTAGGCACATTGTGCAAACCCTGTTGAACAAACTTTATTCTAGTGACGCAAGCGGTCACGAATATTATTTCACAGATTTAATTAAGTGGTGACGCATGTCAGTCAAACCAGAGTCAAAGATCTACTCAAAACAAATAAGATCGGATTTCCTCTTTGGGGAGCTGACCCTCCGGACAAGCTAAACCAGAGACCAAGGTCAACCACAGCCGCAATGAAATGGCCCACACACACACACTAATCTAATTTTCTCCCGAAATTCAGCTTTAAAATGAAAAAGGAGGGGAAAGGTAGTACATACACAAGCTTGCCACTAATATGAATGAAGGTCTGAACTGAAACCAAAAATATACAAACGCTGAAAGAAGTAATTATGGAAAAGAACGAGGTTGGGTGTACGAGCCACTCAAGCGTAAGTGCCTGACAGGGCGGTTTAAGCCAAGCTGCTTGACTCCTCACACTGCAGTCTCATTTTACACAGACTTAAACCTGGTCCTCTGGGGTTGGGGGGTGGTGGAGGGTAAGGATCATTTTCACTTCGACCCCTTGCATGTACCGGCTCCTCGCAGTTGATTTATCCAATTCCGATTGTAGGTCGGTGGGACTGGGGCAAACGGTCTCACTCCAGGAGCTGTAGACTGTTAAAAGGTCAGCTGTGAATTGATACAGTGCTGACCTGCACTACAGAAGTTTTTAACATGGGAGACTCAAAACAAATGGATTGTTAAATATTTCCATATGAAGGCACGAAGGGATTCACATCATTGGAAGTCATTGGAAGTGACCCCTGCTTCATTGCTTGGGGTAAAACTGATTCCCCTTATCCCATTAAAACAACCCCCACTCTTCACTCAGGAGATAATGTTGGTAGTTTTAATAACATTTGCTTGTTCTTCACATAGAAATGCAGGGTTTTAAAAATATTTAAATCTTTTTAATATGAAAAGTACACTTAATAGATTTAATTGTTCATTTTAAATAGACTAGTACATTTTTAGTACATTTCCCAGATTTCAGGCCCATTTACACCAAAGATGGTAAGATTAAGATTTTTAATGTTTTAAAGAAGTCTCTTCTGCTCATCAAGCCTGCATTTATTTGATGCAAAATACAGCAAAACAGTAATATTGTGAAATATTTTTTTACCATTTTAATTAACTGCTTTCTATTTGAATATATATAAAAAATGTAATTTATTCCTGTGATCAAAGCTAAATTTTCAGCTTCATTAATCTAGTCTCAGTGTCACATTTGAATTATTTGCTACAATTTCTTATTATCATTATTGTATCATTATTTAAAACAGTTAAGTAGAAAGATCCAAGATCAGCATTTATCTTAAATAAAAAGCTTTTGTAACATTATACACTACTATACCATTCAAAAGCTTGGAGAGAAATTGTAGAAATTAATCATTTTATTTAGAAAGGATGCTTTAATGCTATGCTGTTCTTCTGAACTTTCTATTAAAAAAACCCTGAAAAAAATATACGCAGCTGCTCTTAACATAAAAATAAGTCAGCAGCAAATCAGAATATTAGAATGAATTCTGAAGGATCATGTGACTGAAGTAATGATGCTAAAAATTCAGCTTTGAAATTTACAAATATTTTATTTTAAATGGTAAAAATATTTCAAAATTTGACTGTTTTTGCTGTACTTTGAATCAAGTAAATGCAGGCTTGGTGAGCAGAGGAGACTTCTTTAAAAAAAACACTAAAAATATAACTCTGCAAAAACCTTTGAAAAAAACTTTGATGGGCAGTGTATGATAACTATAACTATAAAAAGTTTTAATAATCGTTCTAATTCTATGAGAAAAGGGAAGTCCACATTACAACTATGACGTATAAGAGTTTAAAGAGCTTGCGCACTTTAAAGCAGTAGACGACATAACTGCGTAAATGCTTGTAATAAATGAAACATTAACATCTTGTGGTATAATGCGGTTATCTTTATAGCTTTATAGTTATCATTCTTAGTGTGAACTGACCTTAAGGGAAGTAAAACAAACAAACATGCAGATGAAGTACAACTACGCCACCTATATCAGTGCCCCCACAAATCAACTGCAAAATGAACTGCAGAGAGACTATTATTTTGAATGCAAAATTGGGAATTTAAGTCTTTGAGAACAAGACACAAAAATGCAAACACCATCATAAGTGCAAGTCATAAAACTGGATTTCAACTGGAGCCTTTTCACAGACATTTTTATATATAAAGTCATTTGTAGTTGTGGTCTTTTTTTGGTGTATGCCAAAGGCAAAAACAGAAAGAAAAAAAAAAATCTGAAGGCCAACAACTGTAAACATAACAAAACTGGCATACATTTCATTGGAGCCCACAATTAGCTTCACATGACTTCTGCGTACTGTACCAGTGACATGCCCTTATAAACCAAAATGGATGTTTTCCAATCCCCTATACCCTCCAAACGGACAAAACGCAGCCTTTCAGGCGACTCCTTTGAGCTACTAACTTGAACAGATAAACAGCAATCACAATTCAGTTTCCTAGTTCAGCATTACCTTTGTCGCCTCTGACAAGAAAATGGATTCAATTGCAACGAGGCTGCCAAAAAAGAGCCAGGACTCCAAATCAATTCCAGACTATCTGCAACTGGAGATTTGGACAGAGCCTGATCACATTCCATGTTTCAACCTTGACTCCAGCCCTTCTCGGTTTTATACAGCTCAGAAAATGCGAGCGAGCAATTAGGCTGTACAATGAAGCATGGAAATAGTGTGAGAACCTGGGGATGGCTGGTTTTTGATCGCCGTGTGTGCGGTTAGAAGAGAAATAACAGATTCCGAATGGCTAAAAAGCCTCCACAGGGCTTTCATCAAACGTGGTATATGATATTGTGCCGGGTGAGCGTGTGCATTTGTGAACACGGTCCCTTTCGGGATTTACAGGATGTCATAAATCCCCAGAGGTAGATGCAACCTGTTAGCAGATCTCCAGTTTGCCGTCAAGTGCTTTCTGCTTGGCGCGCAGAGGCGACGGCGGGAAAAAGAATGCGGGGCAGATGCTCAAAGACTACTAGTTATGAAAGCTCATTAAACAGGCAGGAGGGCAACGCGGCCTCTCTGCTCTGCACTCCGTCACTGGAAGGCTAATAGGAACCAGGCAGAGGGAAACCAGTGACACCCGCCCAAACCTCCCTTTCCATACAGACCACTTCTTTTCCACCAATGGAAAATCTTGGGGACTGAAAGCATTGCGTGTCTTCTCTGGAAGCCTACGATGCCGTATAAATACCATAAAGGGCCAATAAAAAAGCGCAACCAGAGTAAAGTGGTAATAAAACACCTGCCGCATTGAGCTGGACGCAGACGAAGAGTTCAGAAGATGCATCGTGTCAGTGATAATTGAGCCGTGTGGATCAATGGTCAGTGTGAATCACTGTTAATGTACCTTAACTAGTCGTTATAATTTGTTTAATTGCAGCAATATTCCTCTTTGGTTGCGTTGTAAGTGAATTAATGTGCATGAAAATCTCAAAGCGCCACTATGTTACACTCCTAACAAGGTTGTGACAACGCAACAGATGATAACAGAGTAAGTGGTGATCAGAAGACAAAAATCGGCTGTGTTATCCACAGACGGGGCGCAGCCATTAAGATCCTCCTGAGGGCCAATATGTAGGCCCTTTAGACATGCTTTAAAACAGATGGGTGGATGTGCCTGGGATGTCTGGTTCTGAATGCGTGTCTCCATGTGTGAGATTGAGGTGCTGGCAGCCGGTCTCTGGACATGCTTCCTCCAGCACACTGGGTAATAAAAACTTATCAGAGAGTGGAGTGGGAATAGAAGAGAGGAAACAGGAAGCGTTCCCACATTGTGGACACATTTTCAGACCTGCTACCTTTTTTTTTTTCTCTTTTTGATCATTCCTGACAACAATACATCATCAATTTGTTCACTTTTAAAGGAGAAGTTCACTTCCAGAATATAAATTTCCTGATAATTTACTTATCTCTATGTCATCCAAGATCTTTAATTGCAAAGAAATTAGAGTTTTTGAGAAAACCATTCCAGGATTCGCGGATTAGTTGACTTCTATGGTGGCCAATGGTTTAAAAGTCCAAATAGCAATTTCAAAAGGCTCTACACGATCCTAACCAAGAAATAAGGGTAATCTAGCGAAACGATCGGTCATTTTCTTCTTTTTTTTTTTTAAACCACAAATTCTTGCCTTGCACTAGCTCTGCGATGCACATCCGCGCGTGCGTGCATTGCGTAATCATGTTGCAAAGGTCACACATTGTTAGTTCTTTCGTCTGTGTAGAGGACTGTGTGAGGTCGAGCTGGTGCAAGACGAGCATTTGTGGTTAAAAAGTTTACTGTTTTATAAAAATGACATTGTTTCACTAGACCATTTGGACCTTCAAACCATTGGCCGCAACTGAAGTCCAATATATGGAGAAAAAAACGTGGATTTTTTCCCCTCAAAAACCCTAATTTCTTTGCGACTAGAGAAAAAAGACAAACATTTTGGATCACATGGGGGTGAGTAAATATTAGGAAATTTTTATTCTGAAAGTGAACTTCTCCTTTAATGGTACTTAATTGTTTTGTTACATGATCCAGCAAAGTTATTTAGTATTAAGTACTTACCTTATACTGATGCACTCGTGAATTCGGCAGAAGGTCTCGAAGATGAACAAGCGGGCATTTTCAATGAAGTCCTCAAGGCAGGCCACAAGGAAAAAATCATTCACCAGCACCTTTAAAACATTTAAACATTTACATTAGACAATGTGAATGAAAACGCATTCCATCAATGCTGATTATGCTAAAACATGTAAGTTCAATGCCTTAAACTTTTAAAGTTTTCAAACTTAAGGCCACAGGTTTTTTATTTTCATACACTACAGTTTAAAATTTGTGGGGTTTGTAAGATTTTTTTTTTTTATATATTTCTGAAAGACGTCTCTTATGCCCACCAAGGCTGCAGTTATTTTATTTAAAACACAGTAAAACAGTAACATTGTGAAATATTATTACAATTCAAAATAACCATTTTCTATTTTTATAGATTTTTCAATGTAATTTAAAAGCCATTACTCTAGTCTTCAGTGTGACATTACCCTTCAGAAATTATACTGATATGCTGATTTGGTACTTAAACATTTCTATGAAAGCCAGTTTCCAGCACTAAATAAAAAAACACTTTTTATCTCACAATTCTGACATAATTTCTTGCAATCACAAATTTAGATCTTGCAATTCTGACTTTTTTCTCATCATTTTATGATACAAACTCGCAATTCTGACTTTTTCTCAAAACTGAGACATAAATTCGCAATTCTGAGAAATTAAGTTAGAATTGCAAGATATAAACTCGCAGTTCTGAGAAATAAAGTCGCACTTCAGAGAAATAAAGTTGCAATTCAGAGAAATAAAGTAAGAATTGTGAGATGTAAACTAACAATTCTGACTTTTTTCCCCATCAGAATTGCGACTTCATAACACGCATTTGCAAGTTATTAAGTCAGAATTGTGAGATATAAACTCTCAATTCTCAATTATTTTCCCCCGTCAGAATTAGACTTTATAACTCGCAATTACGAGTTTATATCTCACAATTAAAAAAAAAAAAATCAGAAATGCAAAATATAAACTTGGAATTGTAAGAAAAAAAGTCAATTGCAAGATAAACTCACATTTGTGAGGAAAAAAAAGTCTGAATTAAGAGTTTATATTTCACTATTCTGACTTCATAACTCGCAATTATGAATTTATATCATGCAATTCTAAGAAAAAGGGTCAGAATCGCGTGTAAATATCGTGCAATTCTGATTAATTTCTCAAAATTGCAAGTTTATATTTCGAAATTGTTAAAAAAAAAAACTACAAAAAACATTTAAGCATTTTGATAATTTTTTTTTTTGTAAAGGTTCTTGTGTTAGCTTCTTCATAAACATGTAAATGCGCTTATTGTCACATGTTTTACGAGCAGCGTTCATTCACAACCTTTGCTGGAACACAGAAAACTCTGTGGCTAAACTGGACAATGAGCAGAACAGGAAGTTTATATAAACTCAGAACTGAAATAAAAACAGTTCCACTTCATCCTGAGGTCTCTGTAATAGCACCTGGTTGGGGAATAACGGAATGGGAAAAAAGCCAAAAGCAAGACAAATTAAAATAGAATTATAACAAATCATGGAAATGAATGCAAGAGGCCTACAGCTAACACATACACGATGTGTTTAATGCTATCCTCACAGGAGAAAACCAGTATCTGGAAGCACAAAAAAAAAAAAAAAAAAAAAAAAATTGGGGTCATTCTTAGCACTCTAAACTAACCGCAGATCTTGGAATTCCACAGCCCCCACATGAAACAGGGCAGGAACAGAGCCAGCCACCAAATTCACCGCAGTGGCTGTGACTTATCACCGTTTGTCTTGCCCGTTGCCGCAGGGTCCACCGGGCTGCGTGGTGGAACCAATTTACAGTGCCACTGCTTTCAAACGTCTCAACTACCGTCTACTATCAATCTCAGGCGCACGAAGCAGCCGAGTTCTGATCACCGCATACTAACCTCCACATCCTGCAGAGATCTGGTGTGCTTTACCTAGCAGTCAAAACGCAAATAGTCAGTGCATTCCACACAGCTGAAGACATGTGCGAGCCCCCGCTGTCCCTGCACGGTTCACATGCAGTCCCGCGTCTTCGCGTGCACGTCTGCGCTCACAGCCCCCGCTTTGTTTGCTTAGGCTTTGGAAGCTACTATCGCCGCAGTTCTGCTTGAAGAAATCTCAACTACACGGCCACGGCCCTATCAGCCAACACACATTTCATCATTGACAATGTCTTATCTTAAGCTGATAACAGTTTGGTTAAGTGCTATAATTACTGTCGAGGTAAGAGGGGAAGAGAACAAGGCTACGACAATTTCAAAGTGGTACAAAAAAAATGTAAATTTCAGCTTAACTTACTGGAATCTTAAAGTGCAGCTTTTTGTTTTTTCAGTCTTCTGTAGACTGAAAACAGGGCTATATAAGGTTGTGTCTATGTTTTATGCATGGCATAGACATTACGAGCCCAAACCATTGTGCAAATGGCCCCTCTCTGCTGAGATGGATCAACTGAAGAAGGAAAAATTACAAAAGCTGACTGGATAAGCATGATAAGGTAATCATGATGCAAAGTAAGCAATGTGATGATCCACAGCTTGAAGAAAATCCCAGAACACTTATGCGGTCAGTCTCTACAGATCCAGGACCGTGTCCAGTTGGATTGAATCACAGGTCTGCAGAACCTCTGGAGCCATGGGTGCTGATGATATGCTAAAGGATTGCTTGTAAACAACAGTACTGTATTTGGGTAATTTTAGGTTATTTTAGACATCTCGTTTGGGGTCAGCATGATTTAAAAATAAATAAATAATTTTAAATCACCATTAAATCAATTAAAAGTGACAGTAAATTCTTCTAGAATGTTACTAAATATTTCCATTTCTAATAAATGTTATTTTGAACTTTCTATTCAAACAATCATGTGACACTAAAGACTGGAATAACATACACTGAAAAATCAGGTTCAGACAAAGAAAGAAAGAAAGAAAGAAAACAGGACTGATGAGAGACAGACGGTAAGACGGACGGACGGACGGAGAAAGAAAGAAAGAAAGAAAGAAAGAATGATTGAAAGAAAGAAGGACAGATGGAT
Source organism: Garra rufa (assembly GCF_049309525.1). Lineage (NCBI taxonomy): Eukaryota > Metazoa > Chordata > Actinopteri > Cypriniformes > Cyprinidae > Garra > Garra rufa. The sequence goes on along the minus strand of NC_133369.1, from coordinate 14,729,306 downwards.
AGATGGATGGATGATGAAAGAGAAAGAAAGAGAAAAAAGAAAAAGAAGAAAGAAAGAAAGAAAGAAAGAAAGAAAGAAAGAAAGAAAGAAAGAAAGAAAGAAAGGACTGATTGATGATGGATGGATGAAAGAAGGAAAGAAAAACAGAAAGAACTGGACTGATGGCAGATGGACGGACGGATGGATGAGTGGATGGAAAGAAAGAAAGAAAGAAAGAAAGAAAGAAAGAAAGACGGACAGATGGATGGATGGATGGATGGATGATGATGAAAGAAAGAGAAAGAAAGAGGAAAAAGAAAGAAAGAAAGAAAGAAAGAAAGAAAGAAAGAAAGAAAGACGGACAGATGGATAGATGAAAAAAAGAGAGAAAGAAAGAGAAAAAAGAAAAAGAAAAGAAAGAAAGAAAGAAAGAAAGAAAGAAACAAAGAAAGAAAGACGGACAGATGGATGGATGGATGGATGATGATGAAAGAAAGAGAAAGAAAGAGGAAAAAGAAAGAAAGAAAGAAAGAAAGAAAGAAAGACGGACAGATGGATAGATGATGGATGGATGATGAAAAAAAGAGAGAAAGAAAGAGAAAAAAGAAAAAGAAAGAAAGAAAGAAAGAAAGAAAGAAAGAAAGAAAGAAAGACCGATGGATGGATGGATGGATGGAGAAAGAAAGAAAGTAAGAAAGGAAGTAAGTAAGTAAGTAAGTAAGTAAGAAAGAAAGAAAGAAAGAAAGAAAGAAAGAAAGAAAGAAAGAAGGACCGATGGATGGATGGATGGAGAAAGAAAGAAAGAAAGAAAGAAAGAAAGAAAGAAAGAAAGAAAGAAAGAAAGAAAGAAAGAAAGAAAGAAAGAAAGAAAGAAAGAAAGAAAGCAGGACCGATGGATGGATGGATGGATGGATGGAAGAGAGAAAGAGAAAGAAACCAAACAGGACTGATGGATGGATGGATTAATGAAAGAAGGCAAGAAAAACAAAGAATAGGACTGATGGATAGAAAGAAAGAAAGAAAGAAAGAAAGAAAGAAAGAAAGAAAGAAAGAAAGAAAGAAAGAAAGAAAGAAAGAAAGAAAGAAAGACTGATTGATGATGGATGGATGAAAGAGGAAAGAAAAACAGAAAGAACAGGACTGATGGCGGACGGATGGAAAGAAAGAAAGAAAGAAAGAAAGAAAGAAAGAAAGAAAGAAAAAGAAGGAAAGAAAGAAAGAACGAACGAAAGAAAAAGAAAAATTGCTCATTTGGGACATTTCGCTCTTTTTCCCCAATTACAGTCATTGAACAACGAAACAGTCAATGTAAGTGATTTGTTTGAAGGTGAGAGGCTGTTTGTTTTTGTACTAGTAAAGGCAGTTGAGTGCAGACCGTCTGATGACTCGCAGTCTAACAGGAAAAGCCTTAGGCTGTTGTAGACGGGCAACTCTGATTTTCCAAGTCACCACTCAATCAGACTGTGAATTTGCGTGCATTTAGAGCTGACATACATCTGAGCCTAGCCAGTTATGCTCACATGCCACATAGTTTAACTTTTTCTGCAGCTTGTGATCTCGATAATGCCTCAGGCTTTCATAATCAGGGTCAGGACTAATTAGTGACCATTTACGCAGTGTCTGGGCTGAGCTCTCACCGTAGAATACGCCTGGTTCTGGAGGTCCGGTAGCCGGAGGGCTCTCACGAGATCTCACAGATGCAGGTGTGCTAATTACTGCTAGCCTTACAAAGCCTGGCCTCCGAGCATGCAAAGTGTAATGGAGATCTCCCAAATGACTCGATCAGTCGGACCTGCAGAGACCCCCCAAAAAAAACATGACTCCTGGTGATTTGGGCCTCGTTTTCCTCTCCGCTTCTTGACGATAAACGTCTAGAATGAAAAACAGCTGGCCTGATCAAATGGGCACTCTCACAGGAGTAAATGTTTATAAATCATGTCAGCGTTTTAGGAAGGTTCCCATTTCAATGTTAAGTTGGGTTATTTCATTCTCCTATAAAAAGCCTGCAATTTAACATATGAGGTGCTTGCTGCTAAACAAAACCGAATTGTTTTATTTTAGGCAACGGCAGGCGAGTGCAACCGGTCTTTGAATTCATAATAATTTAGAGAACAGGAATGAGCTTCGACATAAGTGCACACTAGGCTAAAGGCACTCAAGCTAATTACGCTTGGGATGAATCCTTGTAATGTAATGTGTTTACTGCAACCAAGAATGCGCCTCAAGGCCATTTCTGGCTTTTATCACACTGAGACTTTCTTATTCAAAGTAAAATACTTTTTGCCGTTTAAGATTTGGCACGTTCGTGGGGCAGCTTACCAAACGCATTTAGGTCGAAATGTAATGTTTTCCAGGGTCAGAATGGCGAATGAATCTCAGTGCTGTGCCAATGATATCTGTAATCGCATGGCAACAAAAATCATTTGCACTGTTCCTGCACTAACACAATGCAATGCATTGTAAAGAAAAAAAAAACATCCTCTCCTACTAAAGCCCTTTTAAAGAGATAGTTCACCCAAAAATGAAAATTCTGTCATTAATTACTCACCCTCATGTTGCATCAAACTCATAAGACCTCATCTTTGGAACACTAATTAAGATATTTATGATCTTTATGAGCTTTCTGACCCTCCACAGACAGAAACGTAACTACCACGTTCAAGGCCCAGAAAGGCAGTGTTGACATAGTTAAAATACTTCATGTGACAAAGAAAACAGCACAAAAAGTATTCTTGTAGCTTCGTAAAATTAAGAACCACTGATGTCACACCTTTCTGGGCTTTGAATGAGGTAGTTATGTTGTTGTCTATAGAGGGTCCAAAAACTCATCAAAAATCTCTTTATTTGTGTGCTGAGTAATTAATGGCAGAATTTTAAACCTTTAAACAATTAATATATACAGCATATTCAGAATTTAGTTTTTTGCCAAAATCTTTTATGAGCACCACCCGAAAAAAAAAAAAAAAAAAAAGTTTCATACAGTAATTTATTTAACTTTAGTATTATAATGACTAGGTCCCATATGTGCATGTCTGTTTTTTGTTTTGTTTTTCGCATGGAACACAAAAGAAAAAATTGTGAAGGTGGTAAGAGTCGACTGAAGCTTTTAAGATTTAAAGACAATGTAAAAGCATAAAAGTGGTCCTTTTGACTCATATCATATTTCAAGCCTTCTGAAACCATATGATAGCTTTGTGTGAGGAGCAAATGGAAAGTTTAAATTGTTGTACAACTAAAATATGCAATATACAACGAAATCTTGATATCCATCCTTCTTACCCAAATATATGAGAAAAAGAGCAATGTCTGATGCAATGAGCAAATCGTTCTTTTGAGCTGGATATTTGAGTTCAAGATTCATTCATGATTCTGATCTAATTGCATTTAAAGTGATGACTCCAACAGCTCACATTACAGACACAAATTTCATTTAGCTCCTCATCTAAAAAAATGCAAAACATACAGAATATAAACTCCCAGTCAAAAGTTTTTGAACAGTAAGATTTTTAATGTCTCTTCTGCTCACCAAGCATGCATTTATTTGATCCGAAGTACAGCATAAACAGTAAAATTTTGAAATATTTTTACTATTCAAAATAACGGTTTTCTATTTGAATATATTTTAAAATGTATTTTTTTCTTGTGATTTCAAAGCTATTTTTTTAGCATCATTACTCCAATCACATGATCCTTCAGAAATAATTCCAACATTCTGATTTGCTGCTCATAAAACATTTTTATTATTATTATGTTGAAAACAGCTAAGTAGAATTTTTTTTAGGTTTCTTTGATGAATAGAAGGTTCAGAAGAACTGCATTTATCTGAAACATTAACAATGTCTTTATCTTTTGTAACATTATAAATGTCTTTATCATCACTTTTGATTTTGACAATTTAGAGTTCTTACTAAAAAAAAAAAAAAAAAAAGTATTAACTTTTATAATTTCTTTCCCAAAAAGAAATCTTTTGAATGGTATAGTGTATAATGTTACATAATGCTGATCTTTGGATCTATATCAAAGAATCCTGAAAATGTACCGTTTTAAATATTGATAAGAATAATAAAAAATGTTTCTTGAAGAGCAAAACATCATATTAGAAAGATTTCTGAAGAATCATGTGACACTGAAGACTGGAGTAATAATGCTGAAAATGTAGCTCTGATAACAGGAATAAATTTTAACATTTTAATATACATTCAAACAGAAATCAGTTATTGTGAATAGCAGGGCTCGACAATAAGGACTGCCCAATGGACCGGGGCCAGCGTGCAAGACGCTCGGGACAGTAGACAGGATCGTCTGCCTTGTAACTAAAGTTTAATTTGCCTGCAACTGTTTATCAAATTCGTGCAAATACAGTCTTAGAATCGAGAAACAGCTTGTGTTTTTAAGCCTTTAAATGCTACGTTCTCTGTGATGTCGTGAACACCATATTGCTTTTCAGTTCCTCTTATCTGATTGGATGTTGTAAGCACTGTTTTTTTTCCATAACCTGGTAACAACCAGTACAGCGAAGAGACGGCAACATGGCGGCAACGTCAAATTAAAAAGAAAACGTCTGTTTCTAACTCGCATTTGCGACTAAAAAGCTTCAAAGGTTTCTACACGTTTTTGCAACGTTGAGTAATGTATCACAGACATTTCTCACGAATCTATTCATAAACAAAGTGTAGAGAGAGTGTAAATAAGAGACTGATTGTGCAGTAAGTTATAGAGAGCGCCGTTGATTATAATAGGCTTTGTAATATCGCAAACTAAGATGAGTGACAAATTTTAATAAATGTTGTGGGAGTTTGTAAATGAGGTACTGATTTAATACAACAGTTAAATAAACAAGAAGTTATTAAGTTACTTACATTGTCTGACTATAACACTATGCCTGATTTTGCTCTGTTTCGTCGTCAAAAGTAGCCGCTGCGCATCTCCATTCAAACACAGCGGTGTTTCGTTTATGAATGAACGTGCGTTTTTAAACGAATCTAGTGAAATGATTCAATTTCCCATTCATTAAGAGTCACTTGCTTTATTCCCGAAGGAACCATCCGTTCGAACAAATCAAATGAATATGATTCAGTAATTAAATCAGTCGCTTGCCGCCACCTTCTGGCAGATCTCTGTATTCAAAATTTTATAACATGAATTTATGAATTTGATTGCACTCATGGCACCTCTGAGCCTAATTAAGCATGAAAAGGTAAAAACAAAGGTAAAAAAAAAAATCATGGACGACCACCATAAAAACAAAACTTTTAACAAATTCTGCTTAATAACACTGTTTACTAATATTGTTTAATTTTCTTCTTTGCAACAACACTCCTTTAATAGGAGTCCTCCATTTATGTATAGTTAACTGGTGATCTGGGACCATCAACCTGGACATACTGTTGTGCATGAATTTTGTTACATCACATTTATAATTTTTTAAAATTGGCAATTGTATTTAAGAAAATATACAGTTATTTTTGGCTTTTGACAGATTATTTAAAATGTGGCAAAGAAATAACTATTATCTTTTTTTTTTTTGGGCCAGTGAAAATTTTGGCAGGGCAAGTCAAAATCTGAACCAATGGCCCGATCGGGCCAGTAGAAAAAATCCTTAGTGTTGAACCCTGAATAGTAAACATATTTCACAATATTACTGCTTTGTAGTATTTTAGAACAAATAAATGCAGGCTTGGAAAGTAGAATGACTTCTTTAATAAACATCAAAAGTCTTACCATCCAAAAACTTTTGACAGGTAGTGTAGCTCACAAGTTGTATGGACCACTTTTATGATATTTTAATGGTGCCCTGGCCTTTTCAAAGCTTAAAAGCTTCAGCAAACACTGCATGGAACAAAGCAACTAACAAAGTCTTCAGAGTTTCTCTCTCTCTCAAAAAAAAAAGTACTAATATTTACAATTACAAGGACATTTTTCATTTTTGAGGTAAGCTTTTTCTTTGAAACAGAGCTTATTACTCTATCTCATTGTGTTTTTGTTTTTCGGTGCTGTGCTGGCACTATAAGCCCGTAGTTTCACTGTAAAAACAGAAAGAATGACACAGCAGGGCAAGGGTGAAAACTGATGAAGTGACCATTATGGAAGACCATTTATAAACGGGAACAAAAATACAGATCACTGGCTTGTCTGTACCGCAGAAAGCTCTTTCCAGTGCGTGTGCCCGCCTCTGCTCACCAAAAGCACTTCTTGTTAACCATCCCACTGATCTGACAATTACCGGCTATCATAAAAACATGACAAATGGTGAGTCAGAGGCTCTTTCAGGGGCCCACTTCCACAGCTGGCCATGACACCGCGGCACACAGAGACCGCTGTGCTTTAAGACCCCTTTCAGGGCCCAAAACAGAAGGGCAGGCTGTTTGTGGCTGAAGAAAAGTGACACACAGCATCACTAATGACTATCACCAGTTCTAGGAAAGTTCAGAGGACGCTTGTGACCAATCAGAGGTCGGAGACTCGCCGTGATGACATCACATCTCATTATTAGGGAAATTGAAGCATCATCTGCATAAATTACAAAGCTAAAGGCTTTTTGTGGCCAGACAAGTAGTGAAGGATGAGCTCAACGTCTTAGGAGAAGGATAGTCTCTTCAAACGCTTTCGCTAATGGAACCTGTTATGAAGCGTTATGAATCTTACGCTTTCGGAAAAACAGGACCATGACAAAAGATACAATCAATCTGCAAAGTCCCTATAAAGAGGAGGGTGTGCCATGCTTTTAAGGACATGCTGAGAAACAAGCTAATAAAAAGGTAACAGGAAAAGACAGCTGGAACTTACCGCCTCGCACTCCCTCAGCTTCTTCTGAGCACTGTCAAAGTCAAAGTTCACATAGAGACACTCCACAAACTCTGTGATGGGATCTTTGTAGGTGTATGACTCCTAAAAAAAGACAATAAAAGAAAAAACAATGCAATTTAAGGGAAAGCTCACACACAGATTAAATATACTTTTCACCTACTCTGTTGGTTCTTAAAATGGGTTGTGTTTCTCACTGTAAATGTACTATTTATTAACAAATAAAATTTCACATTACATGCAGAACTGATATCGGCTGTTCAAGCACAAAATTACTGCTGCTTTCATCTTGTGGTTACAAACATGGCTGTCGCTATTTTCTTAATTGGCACAAGATGACTGTTAATTTGCTTACAGTATGTAACATATATGGCCCGATTTAATGAGAACGATTTTTAATAGTAAAACTTCCTTAAGAAGATTTGGAAAAAAGTGCGCCAAGTCATATGGACTCATTTTATGGCATTTTTTCTGTACTTGACAGAAGCCTAGGTTTTCATCCACATATTTTCATGCAGATTTTGCGACTTGACATTAAAATTCTGGACAGAAACACCAAGATGTTTGTAAAATTAATTAAAAATCATTTAAAAGAGACTAACACATGGAAATAAAAGAAGAAATAATGAAGGTAATATAAATAATATTATTTTATAAATTTAAAAAAATGTGAATTCGCCATATTATTTCAGAAATATATATTAATTGTATTAGTATAAACATTTCACTGCTTTCAAAAATAAATTACATAACTTTCCATTTAATAAATCATTTTAAAAACTACTAAGTTTTTTGTACTTGACGGCAGCCTGGCGTTTCATCCCCATATTTTTATACAGATTTTGTGATTTTACATAAAAATGCTGGACAGAAACACTAAATCAATAAATACAGAAAGAAAGTTGTGCCTCAAAAAAGTAATATAACTTTCTAAATTTATGTTTATGAATAATTTTAGTCTGAAAAGAACATTTGGTTAAGCTATTAAAATAAACGTATTGCCACTTTATTTATCATTTTATTGCAATTTAAGTAAAATGTTAAAAAGTGTCAAATAAATTACATTTTCAGCTTTGACTGAAACAGTTAGCCTGAACAATTCACTTTTTCTGTATATGTGACTGGACCACAAAACCAGTCATAAGGTTCATTTTTGAGACTTATCATCTGAAAGCTGAATAAATAAGCTTTCCATTGATGTGTGGTTTGTTATGACAATATTTGGCCGAGCTATTTGAAAATCTGTAATCTGAGGGTGCAAAAAATAAAAATATTGAGAAAATCACCTTTAAAGTTGTCCAAATGAAGTTCTTAGCAATGCATATTACTAATTTAAAATTACGTTTTGATATATTTATGGTAGGAAATTTACAAAATATCTTAATGGAACATGATCTTTACTTAATATCCTAATGTTAATTTTGACCCATACAATGTATGTTTGGCTATTGCTACAAATATACCCGTTACTTAAGACTGGTTTTGTGGTCCAGTGTCACATATTGAAAACAACAGCCTTTACATAGAGATCTTCTTTTATGTTACACTGTAGAAATAAAAACTTGATACAAAACAATATAAAGGTGAGCAAATGATCAGAGAACTTTAATTTTTGGGTAAACTATTCTTTTAACAGCCTGTCTGTATATAATAATGAGCAAATCCTTTGCCTAATGTGCCATGTCTGCAAACAGCCCTAAGCTAAATGACTTAGAACAGTCCCTTTAGCAGAGGAGCTGATGGGATGAGTCTGATTTGGATACGTGATAGTCTCTGGGTCTTCCCTGGATCTAAATACCACAGATGCTTAAGTAACCATGAGAGAGGAAACTTGTGCTTGGGAGTATGGTGAGCACCTCAGGACACATGTTTAAGTGATTACGCAAAGGCTGCGGGGACACGCTTATTTGAATTTCAGTGTCATTGATCTCTGAAGAAGCTACTGTTGTTGGACACGGAGACATCGGAACACTACAATCCGACTGTCCAGCACCATTCATCAAATATAATGGGTTCAAGACTCACACGGCCTGAGGAGGCACATAGATAAACAGCGCTTTTATAGTCAGGCCAATACACACCGCTTCTTCATTCATTCATTTCCACAGACGCAGTGAGGCAGAAGATTCCCTGCAATGTGCTGGATGTATTAAATTCAAATAAAAACATTCTTTTTTTAACACAAGAGAGAGAAAGTGTTGTTTGGTCTGGTGTGGGTAATCTCCCATTGAAAACATCTTTCAGTAGACGCAAGGCCAGTGTGGATGACAGCAGAAAGACAAACAGAAAAATAAACAGTTGTAAAATAGAGCACCTCCTGACCAATAACATTACTGGTACTGAAATAAAAGGATAAAGGCTTATCATTTAATCAACTTGATATTATACACAGTGTAGAATGACTGAAAAATCTTTTAAACTGTTTTCAGCATGGCACACATGTATGAGAATTTTTAATAGCAAAACTTTAAGAAAAACTGGCCTGCATCCACATATTTTCATGCAGATTTAAAAATAAATTTGGTCTGATTTTTTTTTGGTCCGGACATAATAGAATAGAATAGAATAGATAAATGTATACAGAAAGAAAGAATTCCTAGATGTGCATCAAAAAGTAATGACTTTCTAAATTTATGTCTATGAATAATTGTGGTCTGAAAAGAACAAATGTTTGATCAATCCATTACATTTTTTATATTAAAAAATAATTTTGCAAAATGACCAATATATGGACAATGATAAATAATATATTCATTAAATTACAAATAATAAATGGGAAAATAATATAATATACACAAAAAGAAAGAATTCCTAGACGTGCATCAAAAAAGTAATATGTGACCCTGGACCACAAAACCAGTCTTAAGTCGCTGGGGTATGTTTGTAGCAATAGCCAAAAATACATTGCATGGGTCAAAATTATTGATTTTTCTTTTATGCCAAAAATCATTAGGAAATTATGTAAAGATCATGTTCCATGAAGATTTTTTGTAAAATTCCTACTTTAAATGTATCAAAATGTTATTTTTGATTAGTAATATGCATTGATAAGAACCTAATTTGGAGAACTTTAAAGGTGATTTTCTCAGGATTTTGATTTTTTTTTTTTCACCCTCAGATTCCTGATTTTCAAATAGATGTATCTCGGCCAAATATTGTCCTATCCTAACAAACCATACATCAATAGAAAGCTTATTTACATCTCAGTTTTGTAAAATTTAACCTTACGACTGGTTTTGTGGTCCAGGGTCACATATGACTTTCTAAATTTATGTCTATGAATACTTTTGGTCTAAAAAAGAACAAATACCCAATAAACCTATAAAATTTTTCTATTAAAATTTCATTTGAAAAATTACTAATATATGGAAAATGCTAAATAATATATTAATAAATGCTAAATAATATGAAAGATAATAAATGGAAAAGTAATGAATGGAAGTATATAATATAATATAATATATGAATTAAATTATATGTGAATTAAACATTCAAAATTTAACTAGTATAAAAAATGAACTAGTACAAACCATTCAATGTTTCAAAAAGTAATATATTTGCATGTATGTATGGAAACGCACCATTTACTGTGTTTGTAAAACTAAATAAAAATAATAAAAAAATGACTACATAGAAACAAAAGAAATATCTAATGCAGTAATTCATTAATATAAAAATAAAGTGAATTAATTATATTAACTAAACATATGAACTTTATTCATTTACTAGTATAAATGTTTTAATATGTGAATCTGGATCACAAAACCAGTCATAAATGGTCAATTTTTAAATAAGCTTTCCACTTATATATGGTTTGTTAGGGTAGGACAATATTTGGCCGAGATACAACCATTTTAAATCTGAATCTGAGAGTGCAAAAAAATCTAAATACTGAGAAAACTGCGTTTAAAGCTCTTAGCAATGCATATTACTAATCAAAAATTATGTTTTGATATATTTATGGTAAGAAATGTACAAAATATCTTCATGGAACATGATCTTTACTTAATATCCTAATTATTTTTGGCATAAAAGAAAAAGTGATAATTTTGACCTATACAATGTATTGTCGGCTACTGCTATAAAAATATACAGGACATATGAAAGAACCAAGTCCTGCTTGTTACCTGCTGGATGACTTTCACCAGATCCTTTAACACCTGCCTACGCTTGCGGACGTCCTTGTTAGTGATGACGGCTGTGGTCAGGTAGCGCAGTATGTGTGGGCACATGGTCTGAATAGCATTGAGGTACCTGTAAACAGAAAAACAAACAAAAACAATGTTCACATGCCTGAAGGACAGCTATGATCTCCACATGAAAACACAAAGTCACATGATAGAATTTGTCAAGGTCAGACACTGTTTTCACAGCAATTTCCAACAAGTTCTCATATAGTGAACTTGCAGATTCTCATTAAACATAAGAGCAAGAATCAGAGCGTGTTGAAAGCTCCTCTGTTCATTGGTCCCACTGTGGAGGGAAGGGAAAAGGAAAAGCCCCGTTCTAGACACGGATCACCAGCTACAGGCCTGCAGAGCAATGAAACACTATCCACCAGGGACTTGTTTTTCAGCCACAGGTCAACTAGCTGTGGGCTTCTCCGAGAATGAAAGCTACATAGCACTACTATTACAACCCGAGACAAAGTTCCCTCTCTACAAACTAGAGACGTGCAAGAGCTTTCTTATATGGACACACACACACACAAAAAAAAAAAAAAAAAAAAAAAAAAAAACATACAACAGATGCCTTGTCATAGGGCTGAGAGCTCCTGTTAAAGTGCACTTAACATTTCGAGGCAATTTGGAGGACGGCCTCCGCGCCTGCGGTATCTGTACGAACATCTTTGACCCCCCCCCTTCATCCCCCATACGAGGACCAAATTAAATTTCAAGGAGGAAGTGGCGCTGCTCTGCCTCGGCCAGGCCCTAAAGCTCCCTTACAGATCAGCACGGAGAACCACATGTCATTTGGAGGAAAAGGAGGAGGGCTGCCGGATGGTTTAATTAGCCGAAACAATTAAAGGGACAAGGGGGCCTGTGGCACTTGTGATGTCGGAGCTAAAAATGGCAGCGGGCTTCGGCGGCGTGTGATCCCAGTTGGCGCAGCCTTCGGTCTCTCCTCCCTTTGTAGTTGTCTGACTTCATGGCAAACCACAACACTTCATGCTGTGTTCCTGATTAACTTACACCTACTCGCTCTCCCAGGGAGGCTCCGATGGCCAGACCGCTCACATGAGTCATGATGCCATATCTGGGCTTTGAACAGAAAAAAAAAATGCATTATCTAACCAAGCCCAACAGCTACGACCAAAGCCATGATACGGCTTAATCGGTTGCTAAATGACTTCGCGAGGCAGAGGGCAAAACAGGAAGTAGCCGTTCAATTCGAGTGCGTCACATTCTCCTTGCGGAGCTGGGGATTTGGGATAAGGCTGCAACTAAAAACTACTTTGATAATGGATTAAGGTGTTGATTGTGCAGTTGATCCGAGTTGGAGTCCAGTCTGCGTCATGTCTCACTGCCGTTTCGCCTCGCTCTCTCAGTGTACTTTCCTGTTGGAGCAGCTTAAATAAGGAATGTTATAAAATAAGTGTCAACTAGTAAGTAGTAAGTAGAATGTTCTACTTCCTGACATCTGAATTATTTTAACATTATAGATCAGGGTCAAAAATATTGGCCCCTGGAAATCATTTTTTACATTTGTTAGGGCAATTTTTATAATCACCTTATTATTATAATCTAGGGCTGCTCTCGACTAAAGATTAGTAGTCAGTCATATTAAGCATTAGTCGACTATTAGTCACACGTTTATTAATATACCATATAAATCATAGTAATGAGCCTTTAATAAGCCTAATAAGCGCTCAAGAGCACGTAAAAAAAAAACTTGTCACGGTGAACCAGCAGATATAATAATAAGAATGTGTCAGGGAAAACAGCAAGGAAACTGCATTAACGATTTGTGACTCTGGACCACAAAACCAGTCATAAAGTTAAATTTGACAAAACTGAGATGTATACATCACATGAAAGCTCAATAAATAAGCTTTATATTGATATATGGTTTGTTAGGATAGCACAATATTTGGCCAAGATACATCTATGTGAAAATCTGGAATCTGAGGGTGCAAAATATCTAAATACTGAGAAAAATCACCTTTAAAGTTCTCCAAATTAAGTTCTTAATGCATATTACTAATCAAAAATTACATTTTGATATATTTATAGTAGGACTTTTACAAAAAAATCTTCACAGAACATGATCTTTACTTTAATTTCCTAATGATTTTTGGCATAAAAGAAAAATCAATAATTTTGACCCACACAATGTATTTTTGGCTATTGCTACAAATATACCCCAGCGACTTCAGACTGGTTTTGTGGTCCAGGGTCACATTTAATAATTTATTGATAAACAAGCACTTTCTTTGTTTTCGGCTTAAGAGATGAAGTTGGCGACACTGACTCGTCATCTCCACAGTTGTGATGCTCCTGTATGCATGTTTCATACGGATTACATAAACGGAGAATATTTGTTTTCTTTCTGAATTGGTTTATTTCAAAGTAGACATTACACTCTCTATAGATATATTTTTCATGTTTGTAAGGCAATTATACACAGAGTTTTGAAGTCTCACGCTCAAGTTCACAGAGACAGAGACAGCAGAAAGCGCATCCTGTTTGCGTTAACTATTTTACACAAGTGCAACATTTTGTTGATATTCTGAGTGCACACAAATAAACAGCGTCTTTACATATTCGAAAGATGTATGTATGACCAAAAATGACGGAGTATTTTAATCGCAGCTGTATTACATTGTTTAATTGTGCAGAGGCATTTCTTTCCCCTTTGTCTTGAAATTTATGAGGCTTTTTAGTTCATTCTGGTGGCATTATGCCACAAGCCCTCACTAATTTCTGACCTTGTTAAAGACAATAACTTTAAACCATGATTATTCTATTTTAAGTAAAAAAATAAAAATATACACATTTTAAAAGAAATTGTTTTAAAGGCTTTAACATTTTTTGTAAATTTAGCCATCAAATAATGGTTCAATTGTTCAACTTAAAACAGTTTTATTAAATTAAAAATATGTTTAAAAGTAAATATATGTTTAAAAGACAGTTTTAAACAAATTCTAAACATGTGGATACACACAACCATTCAAAAGTTTGGGTCAATACGATTTCTGTAAATGTTCTTAAAAGATGTTTATTTTTGATCAAATAAGCCTTGGTGAGCATACAGTAAAACATTAATATTGTGAAATACTACAATTTAAAAGATCATTTTTCTTTTGTAATATATTTTAAGATATTTATTTCTGTGATGACAAAGCTGAGTTTTCAGCAGCTATTACTAGGTTATTATTATTAGTTTTCAGTGTTGAAAAGAATGTGCTGTCTAATATTTTTGTGGAAACAATTATTCTTTTCAGGACTTTTTAATGAATAAAAAATTTAAAAGAACAGCATTTAAGGTGTTTTTTTCTACAATAAAAGGCCATCATTGATAGAGGCTCTTCAATAAAATAAGTGATTAGTTGTTGCAGCCCTAATTTGGTGGCTCTGAGAGAGCAGGGAGAGAAAAAGGTAGGAACGAAGCAAAAGAAGTAAGGTGGTGCAGTTCCAATTTCATGATGCATCTGGAGGGAGGAGGGGAATTAGAGGTAAATCAAGTGAAACTCTGAATCCACTCTGCGCTGGCCGGGATAGTGTTTCGACGGCATTAGCTTTCCTGTTTGCACCTACATCATAGGTCATCTTGTGACAATATTCTCTCTCGAACTGCCCTTGGACTTGGTTGGAGCGTATTATATGATAGCCTATCTTTGGTATCGTTTTTCCTGCACTAAAAACATTTCGGTTTCTGTTTTTGTTTTGGCCGTCTGCTCGACGGCACGACTACATCACGAACGATCTTCAGGCCGAGAGCACTGGATCGTACCCGGTGCTGAACGACGGCCAAACAGCTATGAAACGAACCTGAACGCCACAGGCTGATGTCAGCCTAATTGTCAACAAAACTTCAAGAATAACAAAAAGGAGAAGAACAGAAAACAAAAGGTCTTTTCACAGGGTCAAAAACAGACCATGATGCCGTTTTCCAACTAAAACAAGACTACCCGCCCTCCAAGAACGCAATACTGTTGTGGTGCATAAAACTCAGTGTATCTAATGCAGTAAATTACACTCAGATTCAGATTTATAGGGTCTGATTGCTCTTCGTGGCCACAGCTCTGCAAATAAAATCTGAAGGCAGAAGAGGTGAGAGAACAACACAAAACGAAAAGTGAAAAGGAGGCTGCCAGCATTGAAAGACCTCTGATCTGACGAGCCCAACCGCAAATTAGAAGTACCTTTCTGGAGTGGTTTTAATGAAGCATAATGAATGTTTTTTGTATAATGAGCACCTACGTCCAAAGGGCTGCTGTTAAGCCAGCCAATTGTCTCAAAGGCAGGTCAAACATTCACACTAGGTTCCCAGCCACAGGTCATTGGCCCTAAAAACAGTACAAAGCGGTCATGAACGGATGAGAAAAGCCAAACCAAAACATGGTTTTCCAGCTAGCGACAGCACAATAAGCCACATCAATCAGTCTTTTCACCCACTATGGTCAGGTACTAATGACTAATTATTGGTCTACTCACCCTTAATCACCTGTGCTGCTGGAAACTGGTGGAAAACATCATCTTGAGAGGCAAATAAGTCCATTTTGTTTTTGAATAGTGTATAGGCATTAGAGTCCACAACAGTTGATTAGGGGAAAAGCATGGCCTTAAAATAGATGGTATGTAGAATTATTTAGTAGATCAAGTTTCTTATCTTACGCACCTGGTGTAAAACAACAAAAATAGCTGACCCTAAAGCTTCTTTGCACTCAAGTGCACACTACAAGACTGAATCTTGTTGCCCTTTAATGTGATAAGTCATTGACAAGTCAGCAACAAAAATCCCTAGATAACAGCCAACTGGTGGTAGCTGGGGCTGAAACTTTCTCAATTGTGAGAAATTACAATAATAAAAAATATTAGTAGTAGTAGTATTAGTATTATTATTTACAAAACAAGCAGTTTTATTTTCTTTTTCTCAAATTTTATTTACATTTATGTAATTTTTTCCTTTTGTATAAGTTATTTACAAGTTATTTATTTATTATTACTATTATTATTATTATTATTATTATTATTATATTTACAACAATGTTTAATTTGCTTTCTCTTATTTTCTTATTTATATTTCAATATTAATTTATTTTAGTGGTGGGCATAGATTAATTTTTTTAATCTAGATTAATCTCACTGTAATCTTGGAATTAATCTAGATTAAAATGGCTAATTTGAATTCTGCCGAAGGCATTCAGAATATGTGTGCTACCCAAATAACGACTAAGAGCAAGTCTTTGAGAATGGGTTTCTCAAGCCAGGTGGCGCATTAGACCAGGGGCTCATCTCCTGTTTCCAAAATGCATCACAAACTGCTTGACAATTGCATTTACAACACAATTAACTATACAAACTTGTGTAACCAACTATTCCTATACTGCTTGTACTTCTGTGCGTTGCAGTTAAATACACAGACGCGCACAGGCATGGATATCTGCGTGCATAGTCTTCGGTTAAACTGTGGTGCTTTTAGAAGCGTCAATTCAGTTGTTGCATATAGTTTAATGTCTTTATTTCGGGATTATCAAAGTAAATTATAACTCAAATTTGAGATTTCACTGGGGTACGTGCCCCAGTAAAAAGGGTCTAGCAAAGCCCCTGCCCTGAAGCAAACCCGGCGGCTTCATAGCTGCATCCATGTTAGCACGTCTCGTTTGATGTGGTAATTTCACTGTAGGCATACACACAGGTTCAAAGACTCGTTCTCGCCCCCTACAGTGCAATTCGGCTAGGTATGCATCCGCTCTAAAATATCAAGGTGAAAGTCACCATATCTTGCGTAGTTTAGACCCAGCTCCCAACCCAACTTTGAGAATAGATTAACGGCGATATTTTTTTATCGCCCGATAAAAGTCTCACGTTAACGCAGCACGTTAACGCCTTTCAAACATTCAAATATAAATCATTTTGGATACTAATTATTTTGATTTAATTGCATAAAACAGATTTTAAGACATTAAGTTAGCACTAAATGGGGGAAAAGATCATCTAAACGTAAAAAAAAGGTGAAATAACCATAAATAAAATTATTTTCTGTGCAAATCGATGCAAAAAAACCACAAGTCCTTCTGCCATGTTTCTATGACCATGAAATTGGAAATTGGGTTTGTGAATACAAACTATATTCACACTATTGACGTCTCATATAGGAAAGTAGGAAACCACTTTTTCCTCATGGAACAGTTAAACCTGATTACATATGAAGGTCAGAGGTGATTTAATATTTTTTCCTGTTTGGAAACATTTTTTATGTTCACACAAACTGAAAATGATGAAAATGATTAAAAAAGATCAACAGACTTGTCCAGACTCGACAACGTCACTTTAAGAAGCTTAAAACACTGAACCCGTGAGTTAAGCAGCCCATTTGCCATTGTCAGCATTTGTCGTGAGTCTGTGAGCGGCTGGTTGGTGAGCCCAGCATCAGCAGTTTTGTTTGCGGACTGCGGTGGGCTTTCCAACCTGGACCCGTGCTCTCCTCCTACCTCATCCGTTTTTATTAGAGTCAAACCAAAGCAAAACCAAATCCCAGATGGAAAACGAGCAGCTGCAGAAGGTGCTTACTGTTGCTGGTAGAGAAAAAGCTCAATGATGTTGTCTCTCCCTTTGGGATGGTTGAAGAACACAAAGAGAGACCAGTGGATCAGCCAAGTCCTTTGCTGGAGAGACTGGAGAGGAGAACTCACCGTCTGTAGAGAAAAAAAACAAAATGAGGGGGAGAGGTGTAAAAAATAATTGCAAAGGGATAGCATCATGTGGTTCCGAACCTAAATGAGTTTCTTTTACCATGCAAAAAAAAGGAGACTGAACTGAATGTCCTGGTCGTTTTATGAAATTACAAATAATTGGAAATTGAGATTTCACGTTTCAAAAGGCACCATTAAAGTACCATAAAACAGTCCACTTGGCTTATGTGATGTTTTGAATTTATATGATAGCTTTATGCTTAAAGGAAAGTCTTTTATGCTCCACAAGGCAGCGTCTATCTTTTATAAAAAATGAGTTGAGAGTGTTGCTGAATGTTGTAAAACTGATTTGAAATAAATATGACTGGTAAAAACAGTAGATAAATAAGCCTATTAAAATGGTTTATAATACCTGGAGAGAGTCTCCTTTACACTTCTATTGATCTCAATGGCTCAGCTGGCACATGATTTTGGCTTCGTAATGATTAGAAAATCCCTGGTCTACACTACCAGTCAAGTTTTTGAACAGTAAGATACAACATTTTTTACTAAATTTTTAGCATCATTACTCCAGGATTATTTGATGAATAGAAAGATCCAAAGACCAGCATTTATCTGAAATAAAAAGCTTTTGTAATATTATACACTATACCATTCAAAAACGTGGATTCAGTATAAAGAAATTATATAAATGAATACTTTTATTTAGCAAGTGCACTTTAAATTGATCAAAAGTGATTATAAAGACATTTATAATGTCACAAAATATTTCTATTTCAGATAAATGCTGTTCTTCTGAACTTTCTATTCAAAGAAACCTGAAAAAAAAAATCTACTCGGCTGTTTTCAACATAATAATAATACATTTTTAGCAGCAAATCAGAATATTTGAATGATTTCTGAAAGATCATGTGACTGGGGTAATGATGCGAAAAATTCTGCTTTGAAATAACAGGAATAAATTACATTTTAAAATATTTTCAAATAGTTATTTTCAATAGTAAAAATATTTCAAAATGTTACAGTTTATGCTATACTTTTGTTCAGCTTGGTGTGCAGAACAGTCTTGTTTAAAAAAACATTAAAAATCTTACTGTTCAAAAACTTTTGACTGGTACATACATTTTAAACTGACACTTGAATTGAAAAAAAATTCAAAATGTGTATTAGTACATATTTAAAGAGGTACAGTTTTGCAAACTAAATTTAGCTTTATTTATTAGAAAATAAAGAAATATTTCACAACACGGTTACGATTTAAAATAACTGTATTCTATTTTAATATATTGTCAAATGTAATTTATTCCTGTGATGGTAAAGCAGCCATTACTCCAGTAGTGCTGTATAATACTTTTTGTGTCAGGATTCTTTAATGAATAGACAGTTTGAAGAAACAGCATTTATTTTAAATATAAATCTTTTGTTACATAAAAGTGACAGTAGTGACATTTATTATCAATTTAATGTGTCCTTGTTGATTAAAAGTCATATGGAAGATCTTGATAGCAAGAAAAGAATAACGAAATATTGTATTTTGGGTGAACTATCCCTTTAAAACGTGACTTCTCTTGATCGTGATCATAACAAGATGAACTTCTGACTCCGAAAAAACCAACACTTGGCTTCTGCTGCCTTCCAGACTCGGTACAAATCAAAGTTCAGAATAAAAATTTACAATGTCCAAAGACTTTAATTTTTTATTTACTCATACTTCTCCCCAGGCCAAACCCTTCTTTCCCAGCTCAATTCCTCCAATTAAAAATCAAGCTGCACCGACATAACACAGCAATTAAGGTTTTGCTTGACTTGTGAGTTGCGGTGAGAAAGAATCGAGGAGATGGAGGAGAGGAAGGGAGGAACGGCAAACAGCGGCGGTGCTGTGCTGAAACGCAAGGCGGTCAATATTATGGCCTATGTAAGGGAATCTGAGTGTGGTATTGAATTCTGAGTGGTGGGGCATTACATTGTTATCGATAGTCTCCCTCAGGCGGGTGAGGTCCTCCATGGCAGCTTCCCAGTTCTGCATCAGGATCTCAGAGGCCAGCTTGCCCCACAAAGAGTTCAGCGCGTTTCTGTCTGTGGCGGGGACCTGCACAAACACAGACAAACAGAGAAAAATACATTGACCCACTGTAAACAAAGGTAGACAATGAATCAACTCGCTCACGATAATAATACACTGAATACTATATTTCTGACATCTACTGTTTCCCACAGCTAAAAGTTAAGCTTGCTTGGCAATGCTGCTCGCCGGAGTAACTTATTTATTTACAGTGGATAAACGGATTAAATTATGTCATCTTCGGGAATTGGGCTCGCAAGGGAAAAAGAAATGGATACTGAAAGACTATTTAGCTTGTTATAAAACTTCATTTGCTTTATTTTTGTGATAGTCATTGTTGTGTCTTTATGCATTTCACTTTAGTAAGCACATCTAAATCACATGTGACCCCCTCTATAAATAAAATTAATTTATTCATTTACTATTTAGTAATGGCAATAATTACCTATACACTGGCGTTCAAAAGTTTTTGAACAGTAAGATTTATAATGTTTTAATGTATACAGAAAATACAGAAAGGCACAAATATTATCAAATATAATTGCAATTTAAAATAGTTGTTTTCTATTTCAATATACTTTAAAAATGAATTAATTCCTGTGATCCAAAGATGAATTTTCAGCATCATTACTCCAGTCTTCAGGGTCACATGATCCTTCTAATATGCTATGATTTATCATCAAAAAAAAAGAAGAAAAAATTTTTGGGTCAGTAAATTTTTTTCTTATCTTTTTTTTTTTGAAAGAAATTAAAACATTTATTCAGCAAAGTCAATCAGCATATTACAATAATTTCTGAAGGATCATGTGACACCGAAGACTGGAGTAATGATGATGAAAATTCGGATTTTCATCATAAAAATAAATTAGATTTTAAAGTATATTGAGATAGAAAACTGTTATTTTAAATTGCAATAATATATCATAATATTACATTTTTTTCTGCATTTTTGATCAAATAAATGCACTTAGTGACACCTTTAAAAAAAAAACATTAAAAATTCTATTGATTCCAAACAGCAGTGTAATGTATATATTTACATTCAAAAAATATTTTTTTGAGGTTGTTAGGTCAAAGAGGTCCTCAGACAAGACCTAAAGGTTAAAGGCCAACTTGTCTGTGATATTGCTGGGAAATAATTATGTAAGTTACACAAGTGCTCTTTAACTAGCCTGAGGTCAAGTGCTATCTCGAGGGTAAGGAGGGTCATGTCAAGAGATGAAAGTGGCTTCAAATCACTGAAACACGAATAGGAATGTGCCTTTACAAAACTCAGAAACAGACATGCATCATAGTCTTACAATATATGTTATATATACACAGAGTCATTCTTTTTGCTATGTGGTGTGGAGCATCAACATGCACAAATGGGAAAGAAAAGCTCTCCAAAGTTCATGTGAACTTGCGGTGACCTTTGTGCATTGCCTTCGGTGAGGGTCTTTAATGATGTGTGCTGCTACCGCTGCAGCCTCTGTTACTGGCCCTAACACATGTCTGCAAGCTTTGATCAGCCCCAAGATGTGGACAGGATCGGAGTGGCGGTACGCTAATCAAAATGTCTGTTCGTGGAGGAGTGAGAGAATGAGGTCCAGACATTAGGTAAAGAAGCTCAACCAATCAAATCAAAGAACTAAACAAAAACTGTGAGAGGATGGATAGGTGTGTGTTTATGACATAAATGAGAACCATTTGAGTAGGTCTTTGCTGGACAAATAATTAAAGGCGTTTCATTATTCATGAGGGCTACATAGTTTCTGTCACTTCTACCTTGACTAAAACCGTTTGACAGCAGAAGCCAATAACATAAGTCTTGTTAAGCAGAAACAGGCTCTTGAAAATAATGTTTAGATAACTTGATTAACTAGTAATTGTGTTGAACTCCTGAACATTTAGCACAAAAGAAAAACATCCTGCGGAATCGAGTTATGAAACCCCTGAAAGACACTCGCTCAAGCTTCTTGTATGGAAATTTGAACAAGATTTGGTTCAGCTCTGCAGAGACAATCAGCTTCAAAGGAGTGTAAGCTGGTTTAAATTGTCAAAAAAGACAAAAACAAACAAAGTGAGGAGATAATGTGTTGCAGATTAGCAAGCTGCTGAAGTATCTAAGTGTGTTTCGAGAATATAAGAGGGATAAGCTGTAGCCAGAGGCTCATGGGAAGTGGAGTGATTATGACCTACGACAGACGTAGCGGCACGCAGGAGACTAGGAAGTCAGCCATGCGTAGACTGAAATCTGACTGGACGAATATATCACTCATGTACATTAATCATTAAATATGGACGAGGAGACATATTGGATATTATGTGACAAATCTCTCACGAGGTTCCACGAGGAAAACCATAAATAGGATGCCATCTGCAAAGCATCATGGAAATCTGAACACAAGAGTATACAATAACAAAAAGTACAATGTAAATAAAACACAATATGTTTGTATTTGCAGCGCAGCAAAGTGCTAGCATTTAACAACAATGATAATAATATAAATTTTTATTATTAATAATATTACTACTAAGCATTATCATCATTACAAATAAATAAATACTCAAAAAATACAAGGGTACAATAAAAATAATGAAGTATCAAAATACATAAGACAGAATTTGTTTGTATTTGTAGTGCAGTATTTCTTCGTTTATTATAATAATAATAATAATAATATTATTATTATTATTACTACTATTATTATTATAACGGCATATAATAATATAATTAGATTAAAATAGTACCTAATAGTACTAGTAAGTAAATAAATACCCTCAAAAATGAATAAAAAAGTATTTTCACATCATGAAAAATCAGGAAAATACTTGTAGTGCAGTATTTTAGTATATAATAATAATAGGTTATATGTTTATTTACTTACTTGTACTATTATTAGGTACCATTTAAAACAAATTATATAATTATTTGCTATACATATTTATAAAATGTAATATTATATTAATATTATTAGTAGTAGTACTAGTAAGTAAATAAATAATTAAAAAACATTAAAAATGAATGAAAAGGTATTTTCACATGGAAAACAGGAAAATACTTGTAGTGCAGTATTTGTTAGTATATTATAATAATACCAATTATTATTATTAAATTTATAAATAATTATAGTATATAATAATATAATTAGTTTTAAATAGTATTCAATAATACTACTAGTAAATACATAAATTAAGAAAGAAAATAAATAAAATAACCTTAAAAAATGTAAAAGTATTTTAACATCATGGAAATCAGGATAATACAAGAATATACAATAACAAAGTATTAAAATACTTAAGATACAATTTGTTTATATTTGTAGTGCAGTATTTTTTAGTTTACAAAAAAATAGTAGTATATAATAATAACTATTATTATTATTATTATTATTATTAATTATTACTGTATAATAATAATAATAAGTATATTAGTAATTAATATAGTTAATTGTAAATTTTGTATTATTATTATTATTATTATTATTATTATACAGTAATAATTATTATTAATAATAATAATAATAAATTTACTATTAACTATATTAATTACTAATAATACATATTATTATTATTATTATGACTACTACTACTACTACTACTACTACATTTATTATTAAATGAATAATTACAATTATAGCATATAATAATATAATTAGTTTAAAATAGTATCTAATAATAGTACTAGTTAGTAAGTAAATAAATAAATAAATGGCTCAGTACATTTATGGCAGGTCAAAAATACCCTTTAGTGATTTTGCATAGTGACACACGGTAGAATGGAACAGTTGAAAAAATCCATACAGTACAGACGCAACCACTGCTCCACTTGCAACACTGGAGCACTTTGATCAAAATTCCCAAGTTGGATGCGTCTAAATAACAGTCAAAGCCCAAAAACTCAAGAGAGATCAGCTCGGAGGGACAACCGGGGAAAAAGCCATCCTCTCTGCCAATATAAAGGTCAACGTTTCATTTCTAAAAGTGTTTGTTTTTTTCCTTTTTTTTTCCTGGAAGTCCCTGCCTGCTACATTTGGCGACGCTCCATGTCATTATGGCAGCTTTCTGCACACTGACTGGCTTTCAGCAGCGGCCATGCAAGAATAGTTTCAATACCTGGGTTTTTCCACAAGTTACCTTGAGTTTCCACTGCCTCCCGAAATGGGCACATTTTCACTGACTGACCAGCAACAATAAATTTACTGTGCTGGGGATCCGACGGGACACTCAATCTTTATTCTCAACATCCAATCCCTGCATTAACAGATGATATGAATAAGTTGCTCTTTTCGCACCGGGCCCTCACTGTAACAGGACCTCGGGTCTGGATTTTGCAAGCCTGGCTTCCTTCGTTAAATGGCTGTGTTTCCCACGCTAGAGGAGTTCTAGAGCCTGACATCTCCCATGCTAGGAACCATCTGAGGAGATGGGAGGTCCAGCTTGAGCAGGGGTGGACAAAAAGTAAAAAAGAAAAGCAGGGGCAGGTATTTGGTGAGAAAGCCCAACAAAATCTATTTCTACATCATGGCTATTCCAAAACACCTTTCCACTCTTGATAAAAATAGAAAGCACTGAGTTATAATATCTGGAAATCTATATTTAGGATAATTTCCTAGACGGGGGAGAATTTCTGGAAGCTATTTCGGTTTATTTAGACTGAGCAGTGACAGCGTAAACAAGGTTGGTAGCTGTCAACGGTCTAATCTGCTCAAAACGCTTGATGTGTTTGCAATATCAATGATGTGGTTTTCCTATGATGAGTAGACTTCATTGTATTTTATCATTTCCTGAAAAATAAAAGCCTTTAGAAAAACTTAATGGCATGTTTACAGAGGTCTCGGCACACTTCAAGACTTAAAGGGTAGTTCACCCAAAAATGAAAATTCTTTCATTAATTACTCACCCTCATGTCGTTACAAATCCGTAAGAGCTTCGTTCATCTTTGGAACACAATTTAAGATATTTTTGATGAAATCTGAGAGCTTTTTGACCCTGCATAAACAGCAAAGCAACTGACACGTTTAAGGCCCAGATAGGTAGTAAGGACTAGGGCTGCCCACTAACAGTCGATTAACAGTCAACATCCATATGAAACATGCATACAGGTGCATCCCTATTGCAGAGATGATTCAGAAACGTTAATGCAGTCTCCTTGCTGTTCTTCTCTGACACATTCATAATTACTATATCTGCCGGTGGGCTGTGGCAAGTTTCATTTTTGCATGCGCTTGAGTGCTTATTAGGCCATGTAGGCAATTAAAGGCTCATTATTATGATTTATATGGTTTATTAATAAACGTGCGACTAATAGTCGACTGATGCTTAAAATGAACGACTTCTAGTCGACCAGAAAAATCTTTAGTTGAGGGCAACCCTAGTAAGGACATCATTAAAACAGTCTATGTGACATCAGTGGTTCAACCACAATGTTATGAAGCTTCAAGAACACTTTTTGTGCACAAAGAAAACAAAAATAATGAGTTTATTTAACACTCACATGAACAAGTGGCAGAGACCGACACAGAAAAGAAGAAACCGTTAAAGTTACTATTTTTGATTTCCTTGCACACAAAAATATTCTTGAAGCTTCATAACACTATGGTTAAACCAATAATGTCACATGGACTATTTTAAATCCATAAGTTTATCTTTGCAACACAAATTAAGATATTTTTGATGAAATCCGAGAGCTTTCTGACCCTGCCTAGACAGCAACGCTCAAGGCCCAGAAAGGTAGTAGGTACATCGTTAAAATAGTCAATGTGACATAGGTGGTTCAACCATATTTTTATGAAGCTATGAGAATACCTTAACAAAAGAAAACAATAATAGCGACTATTTAACAATTTGTGATAGTTTTGTGAATGTGCATCGAAGAAATTGTTGAATAAAGTCGATATTTTTGTTTTCTTTGCACACAGAAAGTATTTTCGTAGCTTCATAAAATTACGGTTGAACCACTGATGTAGAGACCTGCGCGGGACGGATTTTTCAGTCCCGCTCCCGCAAGATTGTGTCCCGCGCCCGCAGGAAATAAATGTTATCTCGTCCCACTCCCGCACGCGACATTCAGATTTTGTCCCGCTCCCGCCCGCAGAAAAAAAGTTCTGTAACATCTCGTAAATTCCACTAGACCCCAGCATAAATGCTCTGGATAAAATATTTGTTATTTAGGCTAAGCATCAACATTCACAAACCACTGTTATTCTTAACAAAAAAGCAAATATGAGCTACTGCGTGCATCCACGGCAGATTGCAAACAAACAAAGCTCCTTTAAAGCTGACATCTCAGTACGCAATCTCGTAAAGCTCACAAAAGTACATTTTGTGTGTTGTAATTCGTAAGCACGCAATATTCAGCACTGTGCAAAACTTTTGAGCAGTGAGTGGATTTTAACTTGAACACCACAGATTGGCGATGCGTTCCAGAAATCAGCAGATGGCTACATTCCTCACGCTGCAAACAAGCTTTAAATCGAAACTGCCTATTCTCACGCTTACTAATCACATTTATGTTGTTCTTGCAGCTTTTGTGCAATAGGTGAATAACAATTTTTTGTTTTTAGATATTTTATTTCTATTTTGCGGGAGTCCCGCGAATCATTTTATTTCCCCGCATCCCGCACACACACACGAGTCTCTACCCGCCCGCACTTGCCCATCAAGTTTCGTCCCGCGCCGCACTCTGTTGCATTGGGTCCCGTGGTACTCCCGCGGGATTGCAGGTCTCTACACTGATGTCACTTGGACTATTTTAATGATGCCTTTACTACCTTTCTGGGCCTTAAACTGTTAGTTGCGTTGCTGCTTATGCAGGGTTGGAAAGCTTGTATTTTATCAAAAATATCGTAATTTGTGTTCCGAAGATGAACAAAGGTCTTACAGGTTTGGAACGACATGAGTGTGAATAATTAATGACAGAATTTAAATTTTTGGATGAACTGTCCCTTTAAAGCAGTGATTCTCAACTCCAGTCCTCAGGGCCCACTAGGGCTGCACGATTAATCGCACGATGTAGTGAGGCGCATTTAGTCAATGAAGCCGGTACTTTAATTAGTAGTAAATCTCCATCACGTGCGTTCAGCTGGAGCGGCAGTTAATACACAGTTAATACCGGCTTCATTGACTAAATGCGTCTCACAACATCGTGCGATTAATCGTGCAGCCCTAGGGCCCACTGCTCTGCACATTTTGTATGTCTCCTTAATTTAACAAAATTCAGATTATCAGATCATTAGGAGAAAGATCCATGATCTGAACGGAGTGTGTCAGATTCAGAAACATACAAAATGTGCAGAGCAGTGGGCCCTGAGGACTGGAGTTGAGAAGCACAGCTTTAAATGACTAGCTTACCCATTTTGATTTTCAGCACGGATTAAATTGGTAAATTTAAAAGACATTTATCATATGTGACCCTGGACCACAAAACCAGTCTTAAGTCGCTGGGGTGTATTTGTAGCAATAGCCAAAAATACATTGTATGGGTCAAAATTATTGGTTTTTCTTTTATGCCAAAAATCATTAGGAAATTAAGTAAAGATCATGTTCCATGAAGATTTTTTGTAAAATTCCTACTATAAATATATAAAAATGTAATTTTTGATTAGTAATATGCATTGTTAAGAACTTAATTTGAAGAACTTTAAAGGTGATTTTAGTTTTTTTTTTGCACCCTCAGATTCCAGATTTTCAAATAGATGTATCTCGGCCAAATATTGTCCTATCATAACAAACCATACATCAATAGAAAGCTTATTTATTGAGCTTTCATATGATGTATACATCTCAGTTTTGTAAAATTTAACCTTATGACTGGTTTTGTGGTCCAGGGTCACATATTACAAAAGCTTTTTATTTCAAATAAATGCTGTTCTTTAGAACTTTCTATTCAAAGAATCCTGAAAAAAATCCTCAAATATTAAGCAGCTGTTTTCATCATTGATAATGTTTCTTGCACCAAATCAGCATATTAGAATGATTTCTAAAGGATCAAGTAACAGCGAAATTCAGCTTTGCTATCACAGAAATAAATAGATTCAAATAGAAAACAACTATTTTCAATTGTAATATAGCTTCTCAATATTATTGTTTTTACCGTATCTTTGATCAAATAAATGCAGCCTTGGTGAGGAGACTCTTCTTTCAAAAAGAAAATCTCCAAACGTCTAAACTATAGAGTGAAAATTGTCTCAGTGTCTCACACAAGGGTGACTAAATGAAGACAGAATGTTGAAGTATCCCTTTAAGCATCTCTACTAATGAATATGCAAAAAAGGGTGACAAAAACTGAAGGGTGTAATTCAAGGCTTGTCTGCCGTTCCTTCCCTCGGCTCCCACGAAAACCACAGGGACACAACAAACAAACAAACAGCGTGACTGACGCTGCAAATCATTCGCAAATGGGAAACATGCTGCAAATCTAAACAACACAGACTTCATCACACCTCTGAAACACTAAAACCAAGATTTATTCCAAATTAAATAAAGGGTTTCTTTTCGGTCACTTTCTTGCCACAGCGACTCATTGTCGCTTGGCAAGCGTCTGGCCTTTTTTTAAACAACAATGTAGGCCGAGTGAATCATACGTGAGAGCAGGTCAGAAGAAACAGGAGTGCATTCCATGTGAGAAGGCAGGCTATGTGGTTACGTGAGAAACACTCGCCGGCAAGGGAGTCCGATAACTTAGCCAGGCATGGAGCCTCTCGCAACACTCTTGGCCCAGGGCAGCGTTGACAATGGGCACCTCTCTTTAGGACACTGGACTACCTCCACACACCGCGGCCAGAGAGAAAGGAGCGGGTCAATTTGTTCGTTCCCAGCCGTCATTTGCCCCCCGCCCCACTAGCTAGACAGCACTGCGCTGGGCCCTGAGCGCCCGGCCGCTTTTCCCCATAAGTTCATCTTTCACTCATTTCTACAGGCAGTGGGAGAGAAGCCACAAACACCAGAGCCCCAGCAATGAGCCCTTTGTTTATAGAGGAAATAAGAAGTACGCACGTGTAACATGGATACTGCCAGTACTCTCAGTGAACTGCAATTATCTTCCCCCACAAACCTACTTTGGTATTATCTGATTCCAAAAGTATTCCACTGGTGAAAATTATTTAATCCAAGGTCCTCGGTGCATCACTGCCTGGATCTTTATCCAGACAACATTTTACAAAAAAGGTAAAGGTTCGTCATCCTAAGGGAACTTGTGGGTGATTGTGTAAGCTCTAAGCAAGCCTCACACCACAAGACAAAACAACCAACTTCAATTCTATGTTCAAACCAAATTTTGTTTGGTAAGGTTGTTCATATAGCCTTTTTAAAGTAGTCCATATCAGCTCATATCAGCGTGTGAAAAAAATACTATCCTGAAATGTTTAACGAAATGAAACTCTAAATTTCAATTCTGTTTCTTTTGTTAAGTGTCAATAACGTAATCAACAACTAACTAAATAAAATTCTGGGTAAAAAAAAAAAAAAAGTGTAAAATATTCATGTTGTTTAAAATAATAATAATTAAAAAAAATTTTGCCTTAAAATCTTCCTGATATAAAGAAATATATAATACATACAAATTTAGTAATAATATTAATTATATTTTTTTACATTTTATATATTAATATTTTAACATTTTTATTTATTATTATTAATAATAACAATTATATAATAATAATATTATTATTATTGTTATTACATTTATGTAATTTTTTTACATTTTATATTATATATATTAAATATTACAATTTTAAAGATTTTTATTCATTATTATTATTAGTAACGATGATAACAATTATTATTATAATTATTTATAATTAAATTCATAATATTATTATATTATTTTTATTACTTATGTACATTTATTATTGTTTTATTATTATTATTATTAACAATAATAATAAATAGTATAAATAAGACTATTTGCTGTTGTTGTTTTTGTCACTATTAATAATATTAAATGCATGCACATATATTTGTAAGTATTATAGATAGTAGATTTTTAACCTTTGACCATTTTTTTTTTTTTTTGGTTAATTCAAATGCATGAAAACAACTGCACCTTGACTATTTGAAGTCACAAAGAAATCTGATATCTGATTTATTTCCAGATCAGAACTGAAATTACCTGATTTAAGCGATTTTGGATTTTCAGAATAGAATTTAAAAACTAGAAGAGGGGAAAAAAATTTGAGGCTGCATTCAACTGCATTGTAAATGTGGCCTTAATATCCTGTTATCCAATAAGAGTTTGGCTCCATAAAATACTCAGAATGGTTTGACTGTTGGGAGAACAAAAATTCTAGTCATCTTCTGTTTAAAAGCTTGCTTTTGGTGAATTGGGATTATATGGAGCAAGCTGTGTAACCTTTAACCCTTGCAAAAAAATGGGGAATCCTGTCAAACCAAGAGTGATTAGGCCACAAAATCCCCACCAATCATCTATGGGGAGCAGCACTGCCCATAAACCCATAAGCTTATGAAGTCCGCCACTAAACACAGCCCTGAAACAACTCTTAACCAAGTCCTTGAAGAGGTTCTTTTCAGCACTCAAGACTTGCAAGGAATTTAACAAGCCATGGGATGGCACTTTTGAGAAGTAATTACAGATCAGGAGCTTTTAGTTCTTCGGATTGCCTCAAGTGCAAACAAAAAGCTGCCTGTTTTGCTATAACAGATGGATAAATGGCACAATATTTCATAATAAAAGGATCTGGATTCTAATTCGAGAAAATCTACCTGTGAGCGAGTCGTGTTCACTTTTCACCTGCGTCATTTTGAAAAACACCGCGTTAAGTGCATACGTAATGCTCGTAACTCATGGGATTTGGCAGAGTCGTGTCCTAAAAAAAGCAGAACCATATTAAGCGAAGACGATAATTCAAACTCTCCACAGGGCGACCGTTTGGCTTAATTAACACTCACAGGGGAACCCTCCATCAAAATAAAACTGTTTGTCCATTAGACAAGAACTTATTAAACAAGAATGTATTTAATAGCTTCAATTTGCGAAGGAGAAAATGAAAGGGTGTCATGATGAAAAGAAGCTCTTGAAAATTGCCCCGCTGGGAACGTCCCAGAGGAGAATGCTAGAAAACACGACTCTGTCATCTGTTAAAGACAGGGGCGTGGTAAGACACATACCAGGACTCTGAAGAAATAGAGGTACTCCGCTGCACCTGAGTAGTTCCCACACTCGTACTGGAACTTGGCGTAGCGGTACAGGGTGTCCAAATACTCCTGGCGGAACTGCAAGGAAAGACACTGCATTGTAAATGTGTATATATATATATCGTTTTTTTATGTATTTTTATCAATGCCTCTATTACTGGTCCCAAGTAACTATATGTATATATGTATAACATAATATGTTATATATAGTTAACAGGGGCCAGTAATACTGGCATTGATCATTATTTATTTAAATATGTTTAAATAAATATTTATCAATAGCACTATCACTGGCCTCAATTAATTATATACTAGTCAACATTTAAAGTGGATCAAAACCTTATCAATTTTTTCCTAAAACCAAAACAATACCTGTTTTTGTCTTAGGACAACTTTAATTAACTTTTTTGATCCACTCCAAATGTTGACTACTGTGTATATATATAAAAAAATAATACATATTTAAATAAATATTTAATGGCACTATCACTGGCCTGAATTCATTCTGAATTCCTCCCTTTGAATAAATATTTTCATTATTATTCGCTGAAAACCTTCCCATCAAACACAGCTTTCAAATCCAGTAAGTCAGAGTGCATGTCATGTCTACTCCTTTAAAAATCAAACATTCTGACAGGCTTTGATTTTGGTTTTTGGTGCAGTATTTTACTTCTAGCGAGTACAGAAAAATGATTTGTACATTTAACATCTTCAGGAAGCTGTGACCCACATGACCCCAAGATCATCATCTCACCATTTTAAACTACAATTCTTAAGTTCAGCAATGAACAGAGAGCACCAGCAGTTTGACGGACAGTTCGGTAGATCACGCTCGGGAAATTCGCTGGCAAAGCGTCTCAGAACAGAGAGCTTGTGTGTGTGTGTGCGCTAGTTTAAGTCTGTGTGTTTGTGTGGTCACAGTAAACTAGAGCCCTGGTGCGGATGTCGTTAAGGCTACAGGGGCCTTCCTGGGGGCGGCGACGAGAGGGCTGTTAAGGCGAGGATCGTGTCGTAAAGACGCCGCAGCCCGTGCAGTGAAGGTGCACTGAGGACAGGCCTCAGGTCAGTCTCAGGATGCTGGGGTGGGAGTGCCGTCAAGTCAAATATAGAATCCCCAGCATTCTTGAGGCCATACCCACGGGTCCCGAGCTGTTCCGTTTATTCTTAACAATTCGCCACAGAATGTAAATGTCCGCAGAAATTTCTGCAAGCCATAAAACCCCCGAAAATGACTTAAGGTTTTGGGAAGTCATTTAATGTGTTGCTGCTCAGGACAGCCCCTCCCGTTGGCCCCCCAAAACAACACTGGGTTCATAGAAGAGTCATGAGAACTCCTCAGAGGGGTGGAAGAGTCAGCAGAAGTACTTACGCCATGCTTCTCAGCCAGATAGTCGAACAGCATACGCCCGTCCCTGGAAGACAAACATTTTAAGGGGTTAGCAAGGGTTCCTTAAGGTTACAGGAGTGGATCAAAAACAGCTCTCAGAATAACTCATCTAAGAGAAAATCATATTCAATAACCTATTTAATTACATTTTTTTTTTAAAATACATATGCGCCAAATTAAAGCATCAACACTAGTTTTAGAGAGCTTAAAAAAAAAAAAAAGTTACATTAGAAATGTAAATATTTTGACATTTTATTTTCACAAACATTATTTGAAATAAAGTAGATAATTCACTTACATTTACATGCTTTGTTTATATAAAATGTCTTTTGTCAATTTATTTTGATGTGGACACCAAAATGTGATGCCTTGTCTTTGACCCATATACACACTTAAAGATAATCCCACATATTAAAAGATTAGCTCACTCCAGAAATAAAATTTCCCTAATTTACTCGCTTCCATGTCATCCAAGATGTTCATGTCTGTTTTTCTTCAGTTGAAAAGAAATTGTTTCATCATTTTTGAGGAAAACATATACATATATATATATATATATATATATATATATATATATATATATATAGTGGATTTCAATTGGGATCAATGGGTTAAAGGTCCAAATTGCAGTTTCAATGCAAGTTCAAAGGGCTCTACATGATTCCAGCCGAGGAAAAAGGGTCTTATCAATGAAACAATCTACCTTTTTTCAAAAAAAAAAAAAACTAAACAAATTCATACTTTTTAAACCACAAATACTCATCTTACACTAGCTCTGTGATGCACATCTACTAGGGAACAACATCAAAATCTCACGATATGATAATGTCCACGATGCAGTATTTATTGCGATATTTGAAAAAAGACAAATGACTTAGGAAAAAAAAGTTGTACATTTTAAAGTTAAATTCTTCTATCTAATGCACTTTGAAAGTTCAAAATTAAAAGCTCCATCCCATGTTCCTTAGAAAACATGGGTCAGAAAGTCAGGAAAAGTCAGTTTATTGACTTGTACTTGAATTTTAAAGGGGATTCAACCCTCTTTTCAGTTGTGATATTTGGTCTCAGTCTAAAAGACATTCACACAGCTATTTTAGCAAAACAAATATAATAATAATATAATTATCTACAGCAGGGAAAATACAATATTTCCTAATTTCTACACTCGAAAGAGATATTTTAGAGTAGATAAGTTAGACTGAAGTAAATTCCCATTTAAACCACTAGCTGTCAGCAATTCTTACTGCACCTTTACGCTTTTATTTTGACGAAAACGGTAGTAGAGCTTTTATTTTGATGGCAAACTCCAGCTTAAGTGAAAACAGCCTTACAAAAACACATTTCTCTACAAATCTAGTGAAATGCTGTAATCATCTGCCACAAAAATAAAGCATAACTGGTGGCCGTTGTGTTCTTAAACATGTACTAAACTCATAGCACATGCAATAAACGAGTTCACTGCATTCAACAGGAACAGAGCCGTTCTGAGGTGCGGAAAACACCAGATAACGAGCTGCTTGCCTGAATAAAATGCGTGCTTCACTTTGAAATGCGCAGTGAAAACCGACTCGATGAAGGGATTAAGCCATATTGTGCTTTTGGTTTTAATTGATTTGACAGATACTGTGCCAAAGCAAACTTTAAAGACCTTTTATGTTAGAATATTTTTTTAAAATCTACACTTTTTGCCCAGAAGACCATATTGTTTCATATCGGCATGTGACCACGATAATATCTAGACAGTTATGCTATCGTGATACCACGATATTAATAATATCATTACATCTCTAGCATCTACATCTTCATGCATTACATAATCAAATTGGAAAGGTCAGCGTGGTTTGCTCTGTCTGTGTACTTTGGTTCAAAACGGTTGGGTAGAGAGGAAAACTCCATATTTTCTCCTTCAAAATCATCCAACATGGCTGTTTTACCTTTTTTTGTAAAGGGTGTTTGACTTTTTTCGCATGTTATCTTTGTAAACACTAGGTCACTTTGGGCACATTGTTTCGCTAGATACGACCCTTATTACTCGGCTGGGATTGTGTAGAACCTTTTGAAGCTGCATTGAAACTGCAATTTGGACTTTCAACCTGCTGATCCCCATTGAAGTCCATTATATGGAGAAAAATCCTGAATTTCTTTTCAACTGAAGAAAGAAAGACATGATCACCTTAGATGACATGGGGGTAAGTAAATTATCAGGAAATTTTAATTCTGAACTATCCCTATCTCTTCAGACATCGCTACTCTCCTCTAAATATGCCAAAAATTCAGTTGAAAAACTTAAAATTAAAAAAAAAAAAAAATACAATTCCACATTTTCTGAAAAAAAAAAAAAAAAGCCTCATGGTCTTCTTCAATAAAAAAAATATGATTATGTTTATCGTCGGTCAGGCAAAAATAGTAAGTCTGATTACTTATAATAGCACACATTTCTCAACCAGCCTCATGATTTGAGGTATTATTCATATCCGTAGCACAAACTTTGCGGGATGAGTTACACACCAACATTTAATACTGGGGTTTAGAAAAACCAATAAGCCTAAATATGAGCCTCAGTAAGTATTCCTTAGGAAACACCACTAATTAAAGAAAGAGAGTAAACATTGTGTCTCCTCATCAGGTGAGCTGGAGTAAGAATCCACAGCTACTTGCACTGCGTATCATTGAGTTTTGGCAAAATGCTTGGCACGGGGGGCTGGGAACCATGCGTACCGCACGACCACCTCCGCCAAATGTGGCCGGCCTCTGAAGAATTCGGCAAACGCAGCCATGCGTCACTGTGCGCTCCAGACAGAAAGAGGAGGTTGCACGTTTATTTTATTTGTGGGGAGGTTCAAAGGCTGTTTATAAAGGCGTTCTCCTGCAGAACTGCTTCTGTTCCATTATACTATCATCTGAC
This sequence comes from Garra rufa, assembly GCF_049309525.1. Taxonomy (NCBI): domain Eukaryota; kingdom Metazoa; phylum Chordata; class Actinopteri; order Cypriniformes; family Cyprinidae; genus Garra; species Garra rufa. Next base: position 14,694,175 of record NC_133369.1, on the reverse strand, counting down.
AGATGCTGGGACTCTGGGTGGAGACGAGCCACCTCCCTTTTGCAGTGTCCTAACCAGCGATAAGCGATAAAACCTAACTATCTCCTCCATGTAAATCAGATTTTACTAAACTTAACCAGCCACAACAAGAAACAATACATTTCTGCAATTGTCTGATTAATATGTTTACAGCATTGTGCTGCCGAGTCCTGGCCTTCGTGAAATCTCATTGGTCTAAAATCCCAGTCCACATGAGAAGCGAGGGATAGTTCAACTTAAAATGTAAACTGTTATTTGCTCACCCTCATGTCAATCTTTATGACTTCTGTGAAACACAAAAGGTTATTTATAGCCGAATGTCCTAGCTGCTCTTTTCCATACAATGAAAGTGAATGGTGACCACAGCTGCCAAGCTAAATTTTGAGTAACAGCTTAAATAAAAACAGTCTGTTCCTCACACAAAGCTATTACATTGATTTAGAAGGTTGGAATATAAAGCAGAAATCATGAGGATCACTTTAATTATGTTTTCATGGTGTATTTTTGTCCTTTTTGGGAGCTTGGCAGTCCCAGTCCTGAGGCAGCACAACTTGAAGAGAGATTTGCACAGTATATCTGATAAAAAATCTACTTAGATTTTTTTTTTAAGCTTAAGGTTCGCTTGTCTTGTTTGTAGGGCTGCACAATTTGGCCCAAAATTTCACATTATGTAAGTAATAATTGACAACGGGCCATTGAATTATTAGAAAATAATGCACACCCTGAAATGTTTTCCTCAAACAACAATGTCTTTAGGTTTATTTTCTTTAAAAACAGCGTCGTTGATACCTCGCTTGTAAGAAATGTCTTGTAATTTTTAAGTTGCTAAACTATTTTACTTATAAAATTGTGAGAGTAGTGCTAACAACACTTGCCATGTGTGCATCTGTAAGGGAGAGAGGGCGGGAGAAATAGAGTATGTGCTTTCCATACATAATAAAACATAATATTGTGGCAAAAAGATGGAAATAATCAGTTGTTTCTATCCTGTTGTTTACTGCATGTATTTATTTGGCCAGTGTCGATGCGGGTTTGGTTATTTTGCTGTTTTAGGCTGTAAAGACCTTTGAAATAACTGAAATCATTTGGCAAAGTGATATGGACATGTAATACGGTCAAGACCTGCCTGGAACTACATTAGCCATGTGTTTCACTAAAAATACTTGCACACCTTAGAACGTTCGTCAGCCAATCTGATACAAGCATTCAATTGCCCTGTACTATAAATATCAATAACTAGTAAGTAAAACGAAAATCTTGCATTTCCAAATGCATGTTAACTACAACCCAAGCTCAGAACAGATGCAAAAATTTTATTTTAATTTTGATTAAACGTACAGTCCTACCCAGTCCCATGTATTGCACTGTTTGGAAGAGAGCAGTGAGAACACTCTTAAAAATGTCTAATTTTGTGATTCACAGAAGAAATAAAGCCATACACTTTTGGAAACGTCAAGTTTTTTGGTAAACTATCTTTTTAAACAGTAAAAAGGAAAAATGAAAATTCTGTCATTAATTACTCGTCCTCATGTCGTTTCAGACCCGTTAGACATTCATTCATCTTTGAAACACAAATGAAGATATTTATAATGAAATCCAAAAGCTTTCGGACCCTGCATAGACAGCAACACAACTACCAGATTTGCCCAGGAAGTTAGTAAGGACATCATTAAAATAGTCCATGTGACACCAGTGGTTCATCCTTAAATTTATGAAGCTACCAGAATACTTTGTGCGCAAAACAAAAATAATATTTTTTTAACCATTTCTTTTCCTTGTCAGTCTACGCACATTTATTTTTGTTTTCTTTGTGTACAAAACTTATTCTCGCAGATTTATAAAATTAAGGTTGAACCACCGACTTCACATAGACTATTTTAACAATTTCCTTACTACCGGACTGGGCCTTGAAACTGTCAGTTGTGTTGCTGTCTATGCAGGGTCAGAAAGCTCTCAGATTTATCAAAAATATCTTAATTTGTGCTCCAAGATGAACAAAGGCCTTACTAGTTTGGACAACATGAGGGTGAGTAATTAATATTAAATAACTACTCATAAGACCACTAATTGTTTCAAATTGCTTGTCTTGTCATTAAAAGACTATTGCATCAAACCTAATTAGGACACAGTGTTATTGTCCTTACTGAGCACTTCTGCATTTAACCAACATCCTCAGCTCTCACCTAGTACTAACAGTCAGTCCATGTTTATCTTTACATCTTACATCTTTACTCCGTCAGCTCTCACCACCTCCCGTCTGGGTTGAAATGAGGAACAGACAGACAGGGCAGGTTTTGCTACGGAGGTCAATGCATTGGTGCTGAGGGAACTGCGAGATAACTCGGCTCTCAGCCATTCAGCGCAGCCCATCCATCCATCACGCTCAGTCTGTTAAAGAAAAAAAAATCCATCGCCACTTCATATGTCCTAACACTCCTGAACAATGGTCCTGACAGATTTCCAAACATGAGATCACCTGCTTATAGCCTTCGCCCCGTGAGCGACATTGTCAGAGTGCTGATCCAGTAAACATCCGACGACGCGGTTTAAAAGAAACACGTCACACGCACGCAGCTATTAACAAATAAAAGAACAAATAAAGACGAGTCCTGATCTGCACTTCCTCGTGGTCGTCTCGGCCTGTGAAACTCCAGACACTGAAAAATGCCCTCCGAAACCCGAAATATTCAGATCGAACAAGTAAACTTCAAAGTCGCTCGTTAATGAAGAGCAGACATCCATTTGAGCGGGTTAATTAAGACTGCGCCTGGTTCTAAGGCCACAAACTTAATCCTGAACTGTGATAAAAGCATGTTTTGGAGAAACGAAACGCAAACTGGTCTTTAAAATTGTCTAGGAAAGGCAATACCACCTACTGAGATTTCTCACTGCAGAGACACCACAAATGCACAGCGGTAGCCTGATAAAATATATGGAAGCACGATGTGGTATTAGCGCTAGTCAAAGCGAGCAATTAAACAATAACTAAGTACAGATCGTGGCCTCAGTTACTGTCTCTACTTTGGCCAAAAGATTCACACACTGAACAGAGACACAAAACAGATACAAGTAATTAGCGACAATTGCTATGGCAAGCAAATTTCAACGAATTTCAACAAACCCCTAACCTCAAGTATTAAACTTCGGAGCGTACATAGTTTGTGCTAAGGATATGAATGATACCTCAATTTGTGCAGCTTTCTGAGGAGAGATATAAACAATTACTTTTCCAAGAGATTGGATCACAGCAAGAACCACACAGAGCACACTGCAATACAACACCCTAGCAGTGCATCAGTGTTTTTTGCAAAAGGAAATACTAGGGTTGGGTTTTGATACAAATTTCACAAGTTCAAAAGATTCACAAGCTTGCAAATCGATTAGATTCCAATTCAAATAGTTTCGATATAGATTATTTTGAATATACAGTATATCAGGTACAGTAGATGGCAAATTTTCAAGAAAAAAAGGAACTACTGCTGTAAAATATATATTAGGGCAGAGTTGGGTAGTAACTGATTACATGCAATTTGAATTAAGTAACCCAATTACAAGTAATTTTTGGAATCTGATTAAATTACATTTTGAAATACTCATAATCAGACTACAGTTTATGGATTACATGATTATATGGATTACATGATTACATCTTTTACATTTCCTTTGTAAAATAGCCTACTGCTTATATACATTCAGAAAGTCTTTCAGTTTTGTGGACATTCACACAAAGACCAGTCTTTAGTCAGGTGGCGACACAGCATAAAAGCAATGACTTAGAAAAATCATCTCAGGTTTGAGGTGTGTTTCAACACTGCATCAACTACAGATGAACACACTGATTTTTATTTGAATTATCACTCTGTAGGTTATTTAATCATGCATTTCTATGTATTTGGGAGGCTTTTGTCTTTCAAACACTAAAATACATAATTCTTTTTTGTCATCTGATCTTATTTTACCTAATATATTGACTTGAAGTACTCCTGAAATTTTGAAATAAATGTTTTAATAATTAAGAATCAAATTTGCATATTCATTGGTTCTCTGAAGTTGGTTATGGTCACATGACACGCAGGTAAACAAATAAAATATTTGCTGGCGCCGATAGCCTTGTGGGCAGCGTGCCGACATACAGCGCCGTTGCGCTTCGGGCGTCCCGTGTTTGAATCCTATCTGTCCTATCATAATAAAGGCAAAAATAAATCTTAAAAAAAATTTAATAAAATATTTTATTTTAAAATATTTTTATATAATATTTTTATGATTTAATTACCTTTTAGCTCTTTCCTTAAACCCATAAACCCCCTGCAGTTCATTCACAAACCCCAGTTTGGGAAACCCTGATGTATTATAATGTTTAATGAACTTCATGTTGTTAATAACAATGAATAAAATATTTTTTCTTAATTTTCGTATTTTTATATCAATATGGTACAAGATTATCCTATTTAAATTAATGTGATCTAAGTGTTGGGTCAAAAGTAATCTGTAATGGATTACGTTACTAACTACAATTTGTGTCATGTAATTCGGAATCAGTAACGGATTACAATTTGTAAGTAATCTACACAGCTCTACATGAGAGTCAGTGGGTACTACTAGGGCTGGGCAAAAAATCGATATAATCGATTTATCGATTTTGTAGTTTAAAACGATTTTTATTTGCAAACTCGAGTTTTTTTGCCACAATAGTTTTTTCTGACTTTTCCGCGTTTCGTCTTGTGCGTTACCGTAGCGCGATATGAGCCAGCCCCCGCCCAACGTAACAGTCAAAACAACTTTCCAACGTGTAGCAGAGAACTACTTCCAAAGAAAAGCACAGGTAAGGGGCCATTCACATGTGGCGCCTAAAAACGCGTGGAAAACGCTTTCTTCCTTGTCAACAAAGCGCTCGGGCGCTTGTGCTCCGGAAGCGTCTGCCGTTTCTAAGCAACCATCAGCTGCGCTCTAGCTCCAAGCTGCGGTGCGCTTGCTGAATTCTGAAAAGTTGAGATGTTTTTATCTCGATGCGGAGCGGACGCGCCTGGAAAAAACGAACGCGTCGCACCGCGCGCGTCGCTTCCATTATGCGCGCGCAAGCCGCGCGTCTACATTTAAAATAACGAATTTGAGCGCGTAAAAGACGCTACATGTGAACGGCCCGCAGCAGACAAAAAACAGACGAAGCCTTGCTGCAAAATGTTTCAAGGCTGTTGCTACTAGAAGCAGCAGTACAACAAATCTTTTCCAGCACCTGAGGAATAAACATCCCGAAGAATGGGAGAAGTGCAGCCGGAATACGGCTCCTCTAGCACACCTGCTAAAAAGCAAACTACACTTCCTGAGAGCTTTACAAACTGTGCGCCTTATGATAAGAACGGAGCGCGATGGAAAGCGATTACAGAGGCGATCTTGTTTTATATTTCCACAGACATGTTGCCAATTTATTCTGTCGAAAAGCGAGGCTTTAATCACATGCTGAAAGTTTTAGATGCACAATGTTTCAGAGATCTAACAAGCACGTGTTTTGTTGTTATAGATAAAAGTTTACATTTGTTCACTCTTTGAGCAGGCTATATGTCTGCCACAGGCAAGTTTCATTTTTTATATTCACACTATACTGAGAAGAGTTTATTTTTTTAATTGTAATGTTATGTTACAAAATGTGTAATTATCTGATTTCTTTAACAGAAAATGTAAGCTACTGTGAAGTTGTTGCACTTTTGCTTAAACCTGGGTTAAAGCTTGAAATTGTTGAATGACAGAGTCTCATTTACTTTTTGTTTTGGGATTCTATGCATTTTATCTCTTGAGGACAATCATAGCAATAAAGTTGCACTTTTGACACTATATCTAATGTCTACAGTCATTTTTTAAGTGCATTGGGGAAAAAAAAAATCGAAAATCGAATCGAAACTCGAATTTTTCTTTAAAAATCGAAGATTTTTTTTTTAGGCAAAATCGCCCAGCCCTAGGTACTACATTATAATATTGAAGGTAGGGCTGTGCGATTTGGACAAAAGAAACCTATCACGATTTTCTTGAACCGTATTGCGATTTCGATTTTAATCACGATTTTGACAGAGACATGTTTTACAGTGTGAATCTAAAACATTTTTTTTAAAAGGAAAACAATTAGATCTTTATCAAAGACCTGTAACATGTCTCTAAAACAGAAGGCGGAAAAAAAAATCACCTAGCAGGTGAAAAAAGTTAGGAGCACCAAAAAAAATGTAGGCGCACCCAATTTCTTTTTAGTAATGGACTGATCTTGATTCTTCATGGCTGATTCTGACTGCAGATGTTTTACAAGCACATGATCAAAGTAGGCGACTCTTTAAATATTCAAAGTGCAAATAGAGACCGAATTTTTCAAGCATGATACAGAACTATAGACAACTGCACAATATATTTTTTATAGCCCACATACTAATAACTGCCTAGATATTTTATGTAGCCTAATTTGCGCGCATTGAGTCGCCGCTCTCTAAACGCGGGATATTGAAATTGCTTTTGATTGCGCGTCCGCATTTTTGGTTTCGTTTTAACGATCTTGCGAGACTCTCAAAGGCGCTGAGCGTGTATTCTACAATAAAAGAGATTATTATAACAAAACCATTTGAAATGAGAAGACACAAACAGGATTTTGAAAAGCATGTCCCCAGTGAAAATTACGCCCCTGTGTGAGTGGAACTCTGCCGCTGAGTTATCATCTGATGTGGATGAATGCCGCATTGTACAGTAACGTATATGGACACGGAGGCGCCAGAATTATATCTGACAGAATGTACGCTATAGCACAAAATATATTATATTTCTTCAAAAGCGGTTTGTTGAGACCTTTTATTTTTCACAATCGAAAGAGAGAATGGCGAACCGGTCACTGTCTTTATCAGCTCACAGCAGTCTGTGCAGTTAGGCTAGCAAAAGTTTTGTAAATAAATTAAACCAAGTCGGACCACAACAGTTTCTCGCACTCGCATAATGCTCCCAAATATAATTTCAGGTTACGCAGATTAAATTTTGGGAGCATATGCGACCAAAACGTTCACAATTTCGAGCCCTGCCTAGTAAAGGTAGAACAAAATGTCTTTAGAACAGACCTATGGCAAAAAGTAAGTAGGCTACAGTATGTGTGTGCGAGGGTCTGAAAAAACAACAACCCAGACCACAGTGTCCCACACAAAAACAATTAGAACACTGGCAGAGTCTAGCTGCTTTCTGCTAAGAAAACCAGCATTACCATTTCTGGTTTCAAGTATGAACGTTGGCATGTTCTTGCTCTCTGTTTAGGCGCGCTGTGTTGTGATCGGTTCAAATAGCATGCTGTGGGAAAAGTATCAGTCGAGTGCGTGCAAAAAATCGTGCTGTAAGGCGATTTAGAAATCGTACATGTTCACATCGCGATTTCAATACGATTTCAATTAATCGCACAGCCCTAATTGAAGGTTAAATTTACCTTATAAAATATTTGCATACAAACGGTTAAATTACACAAGTTTTTATAATAAAAATGTTATAATATTAACTTTACAATTACATCCCTATATTTCTACTACGATTTGCTTTTTGAAACATAAAACTTCAAATGGCTGTCATAATAACCTGACAGATTTATTTAAACATAAGGTAAAATCTGAGGTAAATGTTACAGGCTGTTCTTATGACGTTTTTCCACTGTTGAAACACTGATTGAGCAATTAAATGATACTGGATAGAGATTTTGATAGGTTGTACTCTCTTTTAACATACTATCAGATCTTTATTCAAGTTTATGTTGTGCTGAAACTGGTATTAAAAATGATCAGTTAATGTGCACTTAGTGTTGTCGTTTCTCATGAACTGAGGTGCTACAGTGATCTGTCACTCCACATTAAACAGCACCAAAACAATATATATTATTTGAATATTGTAATCAAATGGGCAGAATCTGAAATCTGAGACCTTGTTTGATATCAAAAGTAACAAGGCAAAAAGCTAACTGGAATTTATTGGATGGGAGGTGTGCTACAATGTTCCGTTCATTAACTGAAAACAGTCTAGACTAACCGATTTTTGGAATCAATATTGTTTTGAAAATGAGAATCGATTAAAATTGAGAAGTCAATATTTTTACCAAGCCCTAGAAAACACCACTAATTTTCTTCAGAGCATGTAAAAAATCTAGTTTCTACACTAAATCTGCAAAACTCACAAAGCTTACTTTAATACAGCCACAAATGTCTAAAAATGTGTACTAGGGATGTCAAAGGTACTAACAGTAAGTCAATTTTATTAATATTACCCAAAAAAAGTGATTAAAACATTCACAGAAGCTACATGTCATTGAATTTTGATTTGCCATTTCAGTTGTTATTTAATATTAATATTTAATCTATACAAGTTTTGCTGGGTTCATGAATTACTCAAAAGTTAATCACTCAAATCATAAAAACGTAAAGTTAAAATAATTTTTAAATAAGAATAAATATAAAATGCTTCCTAAATAAAAAAATATTTGACTTGCTGACCTGCATATGTGCCTATTAACAGACATTTGAGAATCGTGAGGATGCATGTGCCATAGGGTTGTTCCGATTCCGATACTAGTATCGGAAATGCCGCCGATACCACAAAAAAAAATCTAGCATCGGAATCGGCGAGTACTTGAACCCACGTACCGATCCGATACCATTTTCTTAAGATGTTATTCCCGCTAGCAAATCAGAAGCCAGTTCTTCTTCGCGGCTCAGAATGCAAACAGTGTTGCCACAAGCAACCACTGTTTAGAGCAGCGAAGAAGAAATACAAATGTGCTAGCAGTTTGTCCGCTAAAACGGCGCCATGTCTCATATGTAGGGCTTTATGATTTCTGCGATGCGGAAAACACGGACGGAATCGCGGAATCCAGTCAAAATGGAACTTACAGTTTAACGCGGAACGTCACGGAATTTGTCAAAGTTTGATGCATTAATCAAAGGTAGTTCATTACACTTAAATCAAATCGTGATATGGACTAATATTAAGCCAAAAACCGACTGTTTAAATATGAATTAATGCGTGGTTCTGTGTTAATTAATTGTACAGGCGCGTGGTTTGTTTACTCCTTGTACTAAAGCGCGCGGGACACTTGCGGTAATATTAAAGGGCTCCAGACTGTGACCAATTTTTCTGCCAGTGTTACTAATTTTCGTGAGCGGTCACACTGGCGTGACCACCACGTTGTTCAACTCATAAGATCTGCCATTTCTGTCTCAGATGAGAAACATAAAATGGCACGCGAAACGAAAGTGAAACTAACACGACACGTTTGAGCTGCTCAGCGCTGACCGTTTATCAGCTTGGACTGCAATGCAAACAAACTTGCACAAACCCCGAACAGCTTTATTCGGGAGCCAACGTTGATTTTGCAACACTGTTACGGCTGCGAGATCTAGTGAGGAGCATTTGAAAATGCCGCACAATGAATCAGTTTGCTGCGAGATCTAGTGAGAATCTTTCAAATTCTGGCCAAAATTCTCTGTTATAAACAGGGCTGATGTACGTCAGAAAACCAGATTAGTAATACTAACTATATGAAAAAATATTACTGTCAAATGTATGTCATAATAAAAATACTCTAGTTCACTGTATATGTCATATAATACAAGTTCAATGTATGTCATATAATAAAAATACTCTAGTTCACTGTATATATCACTGTATATTTGTTTTATTAAGGAATAAGTCTGAAGCACACAATAAAATAATTTATTAGTATTATCTACAGCTGTATATACAATTACACACCCAGGTATCGGATTAGTACTCTGTATCGGCCGATACCCCGAGCCCAGGTATCGGAATCGGTATCGGGAAGGAAAAAAGGGTATCGGAACATATTGTGCCATTAAACTACTAAAATATTTACTTTAAAATCTTGGGGGTACTTAGAAAATATTTTAGGCCAAAAAAAGTTTAGCTAACTAAAAAAAAAAAATCTCAGAAATCCCTGGCATAAAGCACAGGCAGAGATTCAAATATTTGAACTCTTCGACATTTCAAGTCTATAGTGGTCTCAAGATCTGGCCTGAATCACATCAAATACAGTGGATAAACCGGCCACTATGTCATCGCTATGCTGTCTCTTCTGTCTAGGTTTGATGGCGACTGATTGAGAGCAGAACAATGTCTTTTCAATCCAACATAATCAACAAGAATCCACTGTTACTAATGCAGCAAATCCCTCCAACTGCTAATGGAGGCAACTATTTGAGAATATCTCTACTGCCTTCAGTGATCAGTGCACCAACCTCTTTTTAATTAAATAAAAACATCTCTAATCCCTAATACACCACATAATAAAACCTAAAACATCTAGATTAGCTGGCGGCTAGAAATGAGGAACATCCATCAGAGAAAAGCAAGCACTGGATGAGGACTGAGTTTAACCAAAATATTTTAATTATGGCAAAGTCAGCATCAGACAAAAAAAAAGAAAAAAAAAAAAGAAAAAAGTAGCCTCTGTGAAACTCACCACAGGACGCTCGAGCATTCAGCTCTTCAGAAATTTGCAGAACGAAACCATACACTCATCCACATGGCAATTTCAATCAAACACAAACCGATTGTGATTACAAATGCCCGCTGATGTTCTGCCATCCACTTAATTAAATGGCACTTAAACCCGACCTTCCAGAAAAAGAGCCACAAATGTTCTGTTTGGAGTATCGTCTAGCATCGAGCAGGGCTCCATCCCACATCCCTGAGGACTGTCTTGTCTAAACTGTGCAATTGAACACTGTTCAACTTGCATTAGATGAACAAGAAAATAAGTTAAGTACCATCTCAGCTGTTGCTTGGAATAGAAAATGACTAAAGTACTGTCATAACATTTAAAAGATTCTCCACAGTCTTCCAGTAAAAACCACAAACAAGTAAAGGTCTACACAATGTACTATAAAGTACAGAAAGGTCACTTTTAATTTCAAGTCAACCACAATACACCCTAAACCGTGTACTAAATACCTCATCGGTAGATGATCCAAAGTAACAGACTTTGGGGCATCTGTTTGGTCAAACACATCTGGATATATAAATGAGCCACAAAAGAGCATTGCTTGACTCTGCAAATTTGGAGGTTTATGGATTCCATTTGTGTTATTGGCACTTGCACTAACATGTCTTTGGCTGTACCACAATGGCATATGCACAAAAAAAAAAATTTAAAAACAGTTCTAAGAGCTGAAATTCAAAAACAATAGAACATTTTAAAAATGTAACGTAATAAATTATGACTGTCAAGTAATGCTTTTGCTTTGATTACAATTAATAAAATCAAAAATTCAAAATTCAATTTCTCAAAACATCCGATGAAACTAAACACGCATGTTAAACAGTCTTACAAACAGTCTATGCATATTGATATTTAGATACACAGTTGCAGCACTAAAACATTTTATTAAACACAATGAAAAGACAAAGTAAGTGACAGGTGACTGAAGAGGTTAGACTGTTAGTATGTGTATAATTTCAACATTTACCTTGTTGACTGCATCTGCCTCATGGTCTCTGGGTCCTCAAACACCTTCACAATGGGCTCCGTCTCAGATTGCAGTTGTTTCAGTTGAGCCACAACTTCAGTCCTCTTTTCTCTGAGAGCTGTAAATGTACAGATGACACGTTTTTGAGATGAATCTCAAAGTCAATTCTCATTCATCCCAGTAAGCATCTTTCATCACAGAAGAGCAATAGAAGTTAATCTACTCACAGTTGGGTATTTCTTTGTCAGGAAATAAATTCCTGTATACATCCATTGCAAAGTCCACCATGTTGGTGTCACTGAGGAGATCCAGCTTTCCATGGAGGAGCTCGTTGTCGTTGTAGATCTAGTGATGGAAACATCATTAGTACATACATGAAGATATAAGAACGCAAAAGTATATTATCCAATTTCTATAACATCTTTTTCTGACTAATGCAAAAAATTGTACTTATATATATATATACACACTTTTCTTGACATTTCTTACTGTACTGTAACTTTTGCTGGAAAATACACACACACACACACACATTGGTGTTTCAACAATTTATACTGGTTTTTCGAAGTCTTTTTGGTAATTTCAACAAAAGCTCATGTCTTTGCCAGATATAATCAGTTATATACTTTGGTGAAAACTCAAAACAATGAAGCCAACACCACAAAACCAACCGTTCCGCATCCATTTAAGTAAAAATGTCAAAGATTAACGTTAATGTTAACAACGCAGCACTAGCTTGAAAAAGACAAGGTAAGACAAAGTGACAGCTCAGCTGTCCTAAGCTAAGCTCTCACTAGCTGCTTGCAATGCTGTTTAGTTAGCTTACTAGGTTTTAAGATAGAATACAGCAAATAACTACTAGAAGTGTTAGTTATACTTTGAATTTGACCGTCTGTTATTCATGTCGAAGTTTGTTGGCTGTTATTGCTTTTTTACCGACTAAAATCATGAGTTATGTGAGTTCCACACTACCGGACGTGCCGGTGTTCGGTGCGGCAACGCTATTGTGGCTACAGTAACGCGCGCACGTGGTACTAGCTTTGCCGCCTTCAACATACAAACAGTGCTACAGCACGCTTTCAAATACGAATGTAAGTTACACATGTACCTCTTTTACTGAGAGGAATTCCAGCAGTGGGAAAACCAGATGCCTGTCCAAAAAGTGGGCAATTTTGGTAGTGAGATCGTATTCCGCCATGTTGACAACGGAAGAGGACGCGCTTCAAAACCGGAAAAACTTTATTTAGAATAGCGCGTTCACACACAGTGCAGCGCGCCATGGGCTGTATGTGCAGGTGTGAAAGCGTCACACAGTATGAAAGGGAATGTACTGCTTTACATTAATGATGTTTGCTCTATAAAGATGTTTACTATAATAGAATATTATACAATGAACTAACAAAACAGACTCAATATTTTAAATGACAAAGTTTAGAATAAGTGCTAATAGAATTAAATAAAGTTTGGAAAAATTAAAACAATTAGGTTTAATAATTTAAAACATACTCTATTATAAAATAGAAAAAGTTTTTTAAAATAGAATACAGTTTTATTAATAAAACCAAATTACTCTTTGCTAATAAAGTATGATAGAATTAAGATAACAAAAGATAACTAATAATTGTAAAATAGAACATAAAACAGTAATAATATTTACTTTACTCATTTATTTTTACTACTCTGTGCTAATAGAATATAATAAAGATAACAAAACAGAACACAGTAATATAGAACTATTGTAAAATCAAACAGAATTTAACAGAAAAGAATACATTTTAAAAATAAAATATATATTTTTTATTTTTATGTACTCAAAAAATGTGCTAATTTATTTTCCTACTCTGTGCTAATGGAATATAATAGAATAAATATAACAAATAAAACAGAATAGAACCGTTTACACAATATAATTTACTCAATAATGTGCACTTCTAAGAATAAAGTTAAATCAATAAAATAAAGTTGAACACATTTGAAAATAAATAGCCTACTCTATTGTAAAATAGAACAGATTAGTACAGAAAAGAATATTATAATAATTTTAAAAATAAAATAGAATATGATTAATAACATTTACTTAAAATAATTTATTGTAGAATTTAATAAAAAAATAACAAATGAAAGAGAATACAATAGTTGGCATAAATATAATGTACTCAATAATCTTCACTTCTTAAAATAAAGTTACATAAATAGAATAAAATTAAGTTGAAAGCATTTGAAAATAATTAGGTGTCCATTGTAAAATAGAACAGAAAATAATACATTTAAAAATTAAATATTAATTTATTAATAAACTTTACTTCACTCATTGATTTTCCTACTCAATGCTAATAAAATATAATAAAGATAACAAATAAAACAGAATACAATATTTACATAATAAAATTTACTCAATAATCTGCACTTTTAAGAATAAAGTTAAATAGATAGAATAAAATTAAGTTGAACGCATTTTTAAAAAAATAGGTGTCATAATTACTCTATTGTAAAATAGAACAGAAAATAATAAATTTTAAAAATAAAATATTATTTTATTAATAAACTTTACATTGCTCATTTATTATCCTACTCCATGCTAATAAAATATAATAAAGATAACAAATAAAACAGAATACAATATTTACATAATAAAATTTACTTAATAATCTGCACTTTTAAGAATAAAGTTAAATAAATAGAATAAAATTAAGTTGAACACATTTAAAAAAAATTAGGTGTCATAATTACTCTATTGTAAAATAGAACAGAAAATAATACATTTTAAAAATAAAATATTATTTTATTAATAAACTTTACTTTACTCATTTATTGTCCTACTCCATGCTAATAAAATATAATAAAGATAACAACTAAAACAGAATACAAAATTTACATAATAAAAATTACTTAATAATCTGCACTTCTAAAAATAAAGTTAGATCAATTTGAATATAATTTGGTTTGATAATTAATTGTAAAATGGGACAGAACAGAAAATTTATTCAGAATATAAAACTAAAATTGAATTTTAATAATAAAATTGACTTCATTTATTTCCCTATGCTTACAATAGTTGACATAATAAAATTTCCTCAATAATCTACACTTCTACGAATAAAGTTAAATAAATAGAATAAAATTAAGCAAAACTCATTTGAAAATAATTAGGTGTCATAACTACTATTATTAATTAATTTTTTTTTTTAATTTATTAAAATTTTAATAAATACAATATAATAAAGTTGAATACATTTGAAAAGAATTATGTGCAATAATAATAATATATATTTTTATTAATAAAATTTATTTGACTACTCTCCAGTAGAATTCAACATATAGCTGAATAGTAATAATAAAATAGTAAAAATACTCATTCTTGTACTCACAAAAAATAGAATATGAAGTTTACTAAACTGTACTCTACATATGGTGCATCTCAATAAATTAGAATGTCATGGAAAAGTTCATTTATTTCAGTAATTCAACTTAAATTGTAAAACTTGTGTATTAAATAAATTCAATGCACACAGACTGAAGTAGTTTCTTTTAATTGTGATGATTTGGCTCACATTTAACAAAAACCCACCAATTCACTCTCAACCAATTAGAATACTTCATAAGACCAATAAAAAAAAACATTTTAGTGAATTGTTGGCCTTCTGGAAAGTATGTTCATTTACTGTATATGTACTCAATACTTGGTAGGGGCTGCTTTTGCTTTAATTACTTACTCAATTCGGCGTGGGAGTCTGTGGCACTGCTAAGGTGGTATGGAAGCCCAGGTTTGTTTGACAGTGGCCTTCAGGTCTGGTGAGTTTGCTGGCCAGTCAAGCACACCAACACCACAGTCATTTAACCAACTTTTGGTGCTTTTGGCAGTGTGGGCAGGTGCCAAATCCTCCTGGAAAATGAAATCACCATCTTTGAAAAGCTGGTCAGCAGAAGGAAGCACGAAGTGCTCTAAAATTTCATAGTAAACGGGTGCAGTGACTTTGGTTTTCAAAAAACACAGCGGACCAACACTAGTAGATGACATTGCACCCCAAATCATCACAGACTGTGGAAACTTAACACTGGACTTCAAGCAGCTTGGGCTATGATCTTCTCCACCCTTCCTCCAGACTCTAGCACCTTGGTTTCCAAATGAAATACAAAACTTGCTCTCATCTGAAAAGAGGACTTTGGACCACTGGGCAACAGTCCATTTCTTCTTTCATTAGCCCAGGTAAGACGCCTCTGACAATGTCTGTGGTTCAGAAGTGACTTAACAAGAGCAATACGACAACTGTAGCCAAATTCCTTGACACGTCTGTGTGTGGTGGCTCTTGATGCCTTGACACCCGGCCTCAGTCCATTCCTTGTGAAGTTCACCCAAATTCTTGAATCAATTTTGCTTGACAAGCCTCTCAAGGCAGCGGTTCTCTCGGTTGGTTGTGCATCTTTTTCTTCCACACTTTTTCCTTCCACTCAACTTTCTGTTAACATGCTTGGATACAGCACTCTGTGAACAGCCAGCTTCTTTGGAAATGAATGTTTGTGGCTTACCCTCCTTGTGAAGGGTGTCAATGATTTGTCTTCTAGACAACTGTCAGATCAGCAGTCTTCCCCATGATTGTGTAGCCTAGTGAACCAAACTGAGAGACCATTATGAAGGCTCAGGAAACCTTTGCAGGTCTTTTGAGTTGATTAGCTGATTGGCATGTCACCATATTCTAATTTGTTGAGATAGTGAATTGGTGGATTTTTGTTAAATGTGAGCCAAAATCATCACAATTAAAAGAACCAAAGACTTACTACTTCAGTCTGTGTGCACTGAATTTATTTAATACACGAGTTTCACAACTTGAGTTGAATTACTGAAATAAATGAACTTTTCCACTACATTCTAATTTATTGAGATTCACCTGTAGAATAGAATAGAATAGAATAGAATAGAATAGAATAGGACAATCTTTCCTAAGTGTATAATACTCTGACATTTATTTGTAGTTAAATATGAGCTATGCTTATAAACCTTTCAAGACTCTGTAATTTGACTGCAAAATTGATACAATGAAACATTATATTTATAAAGAAGTCATGTTTTGCCAAGTAAACTTGCTGAATTTTGAAAACCCTGCTAAAATATTAGGCATCTTCCAGAACCCACTGAAATTCCTCCAGGAGACAAGTGTCAGCGAGAGTTCACCGGGCCCAGGGAAAGTGACCTCTCTCTGGAACACAAAACTACCTTCACTTCAAGATCAAAACAAAAGGAAAGTCCAACAAGAGAAAAAGCTCACTCAATGACATTACTGTCAAAATAATCACGCAATATGGGCCTACCTCAACTGAGAAATTGAAGACAGGAGCAGAAGAGCATCCAGCGGTTTTTACTCCTCACTTCAGCAGCTGTCTCAAAAAGATGCCCATGTGTTGGCCATACATACACTGCAAAGAAGAGCCAATATCAGCTCCTAAATGGCCCATCTCTAATAGGTTCCACCAGCACCGTGTTTACTTGACAACCACACGGTACTGTCCTGGATCCCAAAACAATTTCCCTCTTGTAACATCCAACCTTGCGTTTCTCCTGACTGTAGAATGAGTCACAAATGTAAAGCTGTCACTTTGGCCAACTCTGTTTAACCGTTCACCCCAGGCATACTTAAAGTCTGGAAGGAAAACAACGTAAGTATAGTTAAAGACGTCTTTGTTCGAGCCTTCATATGTTTGAAAAAGTTATAGTTAAACATTTTTGTTGTATTTTAATACTTTTGAATAGCATAACAACGTGTTGGTTTTGAGGTTAAAAGGTTGACATGATTTCTAACGTCTCTCTTTGAAACATGGAAAAATCACATTGAAATGTGCACGCTTGCTTTAGCTATGAGCCAATTTTCACAGTCTTTATGTGTGCATGAGGTTTTCTCAGCAAGCCAATCATCTATTTTTTTTTTATATTGAGTATTTTTTGTCACACCCACCATACATTTCCAGAGTTCATGAGAAACTGCTTTTGTCCAAACAATTCAACATCAATGATGTGTTTCTTGCATGCAAGCGTATGTGCTGTGACAACCTTAGGTTCCCCCCCAAAAGAAAAGCAAGGAGCTCATTTATTTAATACTCTTATTTTACCATTTTCAATGATAAAATGTATTTTCCCTCTATCAACAATTTGGCACATCAAGCCTATAGCTGGCACTCAGGCTTGGGAAACATCCATGAAAATTCTTGTGAAATTATTATCCATGGCTTAACATAAGGAAATTACCGGCTATTACTAAGTGGTTTGGTTTAACTGTGCAAATAGGCACCATGTCGGGGATTGTAAATGCTTCGGCACTTAAGGTAGAATTATTTTTTCCTCACTGTCTCTATTTATAAAGTACACGTGTTCCATTGTCTATTTTGTGAATCAAGGTGAAATTTCTTTGGAGATTTTGCAATTAAAATTTCTAAATAGTGCAGTGTGGTATTTCATTAGATATTTCAGAGAGAGCAACCAATATGCTGAAATCAGCAAACAAAATCAACTGTTTTTTTTTTTTGCTTGTAAACTTGATAAGGCAATGGCTTCCAGAAAGAGTCCAATGCTGGCAAAGACCGTTGGAAAAGGAAGGAGCAATAGGTTAAACACCGCAATAGAATACTAATTGACATTAAGACTACTTTTGAAAAATTAATTCTGAGGCCAAATTGCTCTGGTTTCTCCTGTTTCAACCAGCCAATCATTTTAATGAAGGAGGCCCTGGAGCACAGCATTGGAAAATCCACGTTTACCCGCTCCACCAAACAAGAGCGAGGCTAGAGGAGTCAGAGACAACGTGCGTGATGAAAATTCACTTTTTGGTTCTCTCGCACGTCCGCTTACACTTGATTCAAGCTAAATTCATAAAACAAAACTTTTATATTAGCATGAGTGCATATTGCTTTGAAGCAACCCATTTGTGACACATGAGGAAATGAAGAAATAATAGTTCCTGAAGATTGACACTTCAGCTAATGCTCCAGAACATATGAAACCGTTGCTTATTAATATTTGCGGTTGCGGACCTTGACAAAAAACCACCAGTGACTAACACAAGCCACCAAAACACCTTTGAAGAGCAGGCAACAGATTTCAAGTCAAGGTGACGCTGGTGACCCATAATTTACGCAAGCAGACACAAAAAAAGTTCTCTTGGCGTTGGTACCTCCTTAACAGGTCATTTCAACACAAATAGAGCCATTTATAAAGAGGAACTGTTTTACAGTGAATCATAGCAAATTGTGGCTTTGTTAATGCACAGGAAACTGTGAGCGCTAAGGTGATTAAATCGCTGATGTTCCTCAGAGGGAAACGTACCCACTGCTCCGGAAAAATCGAGACCTTTCTGTATTCGCAATTGGATGAAGTTAGTAAACCCAAATCCCACTGGATCTTTAAAGTCAGTTTCTTAAAAGGAGGCCTAAATCTTACCTAAATTTTTATAACCTTATTTGACTGACGAAGTGTTGAATGAGCTCATGGTTGAAGGTCTACATTTGCCTGCAAATCAAATTGATGTAAAAATGGACTCAATTAATATTTTGCAACAGCATCTCCCTTGATGTTTTTGGACATACAGTGTTTATGTAGATGGAAATGGATGGTTTAAATGTCTGTGGTAGACAGTAAAATGTTTGCAGGAAAAGTTCTGATTGCCCCAGATGTTGTTGCTTCTTTTTTACAGCTCTTCTGTCTGGAAACTACACTATGCAGATGCTCCACAACACGTCGGAGTGAATACTGCACGCCCACGCTCCATCTCCACCCATCCCAACTGAGAAAAGTGGTGGGTATGACCACAAAAATAATAACTCGCACAATTAAGTATTCCACTCCGAGTGCACACGCATAAACGTACATCTTTATTCCTTTCACTATCATAAACCTCAAACCTCAAAATTAAAAAACAGCACCTTACATAAAACTTGTAAGTAAAAGACACTTCTGCATTTTGTTTTAAATCCATCACACTTTACCATTGCGCATAAAGGCTTATAGTTTTACATGATCATGTATGGCCATGTATGAAAGCTCTGATATTGTGTTCAACCGTGTGAACAGGGTTGTATACTATGTGACCCTGGACCACAAAAACAGTCAAGCTTTTCAATGATGTATGTTTTTTTAGGATAGGCCAACATTTGGCCAAGATACAACTATTTGAAAATCTGGAATCTGAGAGTGCAAAAAAACTATTGAGAAAATATTGAGAAAATCGCCTTTAAATTTGTCCAAATTAAGTACTTAGCAATGCATATTACTAATCAGAAATTACGTTTTGATATATTTACGGTAGGACATTTACAAAGTATCTTCATGAAACACAATCTTTACTTAACATCTTATGTTTTTGGCATAAAAGAAAAATCTATCATTTTGAATCATACAATGTATTTTTGGCTATTGTTACAAATATACCCGTGCTACTTAAGACTGGATTTGTGGTCTAGGGTCACATATTACTAAACAAACAACTTCACAATAAATAAAGAAAGAAAGCACTGAATATTACATTATATCACATCAAAATAAATAAATAAACAAAACATAACATTGTGTTATATGCATTACGTTACTTTTGTGTTACTTTTTAAATCTGGGCAGGGCTTGCTTGTTTGTTTTTAATATAAAAAGTTTTTTTTAGCAAATGTAAAAGCCCTTAAATTTCACACCAAAAAGTGAAATGAAAAAGCCTCAGGCTGAAGGAAAAGTACATTCATGTTTGTACAGTAAAACTGTAGGAAAAGGAAGCATAAAATGTTGATCATCGAAGGTCAACAGCAAAGACATTGGTTATTAAACTGGAATTAAATACATAGAGGATATTTTCGTTATTTAACAAAGTTATTGTGTGTCATATTCTGAGTTTGCATTTCTCTGTTTTTTGTTTTTTAATTTTAAGAAATACTGAATTTTTGGGGGGCAAAAAGTAACTGACATTACTTATTTGAAAAAATCACTGATATTATAAAGAAAGAAAGAAAGAAAGAAAACCTTCGAACACTGCATTATACTTTTTCAAAAGTAATAAATAAAAAGAAACATAATAGATAGGTAGATAGATAGATAGATAGGAGCATTTTACCACTTAACAATAAATATATAAATACAACTACATCAATTTACATTAATTTGTGTATATATATGAATGAGTGTAATAAAAGAAGTTCATGAAAGAAAAAAGGTGATATGTAGGCCACATAGAGGAAGCGATATAAATAGCCTACGGAACAGCCTGGCATCGTACCCACTTCATGTGTATCATGGGGCCCTGTAAGCACCTCATTAACTGCAGGGAACTATTGTTAAGTGCAGTGTTGAGGAGACCCCCTGTTGTTACTTATCTGACTCCATCAGGGGTGGAAGATTGGAGGGTGGTCCCCAGAACAGCCACGTCTGGCCAGTTTCTCCGCACCTTTGTGTGGGCTGCTGCTTCCAGGCGCTCTCCAGTCTACCCTACCTGGGAGAGACGACGAAGGCAGTCTTAATGAGGAGCCATGGCCAACACTGTGAATAAGAGGAAAAATATGCCAGGGACATAGTGCAGTTTGATTGGATGCTTGTAAAAGAAAAAAATCCACTGTAAACATGCCATTTTAGTTTCTCTTAATTGTCTGATGATGACTAAGGAATATCCCATTGCTCTACTTTAAAGGGAAAGTTTATGGAAAAATTAAAATTCTGTCATTAATTACTTAGCCACATGTTGTTCCAAACTCGTAAGACCTTCATTCATGTTCAGGAACACAAATTAAGATGTTTTTGATGAAATCTGAGAGCTTTCTGACCCTGCAAAGACAGCAGGTAATAAGGACATAAGGATTCAACTGTAATGTTATAATGCTACATAAAATATGTTTTGTGTGCATGGAAAACAAACAAATAAAATTACTTTATTCAACAATATCTTCTTCATCTACCTTTCTAGGACTTGTCTTTCTGGGTTGCATTTCTGTAAGGGTCAGAAAGGTCTCAGATTTCATCAAAAAAATATCTTAATTTGTGTTTCTAAAATGAAGTTCTTATGGGTTTGGAACGACATGAGGGTGAGTAATTATGACAGAATTTTCATTTTTGTGTGAACTATCCCTTTAAATACACTCCAAACTGACGCTCACTAGATGCAAATTGTATGTGTTATATTTATTAAAGTAAGAATTTATAGCGATAATAATTCTGACTGTGAATATGTGTCATTAATTGCACAGTGTCATAAAATAACCACCTCGTTTCAAATCAGACATAACCGGAAACGCTCGAATTCGTGATGTTTGGTGAATCTATTTGGCTGACTCAAAAGAACCGGTTCATACGAGTCATTTGTTCGCGATTCACTGTACGTGTTTGTTGCTTTATTACGCCTCATATCGCATATAAACGCAGGCCTACACAAAGTTTGCGACTATACTGTAAGTAATTATTGCATTTGCGACTATTTTAGTCCGGAGAGCCAGCTGCGGGCTGAGATGTCAGTGGGAAAGTGAAGTCATTTCATATGAGAAGCAAGGTATTGATTAAAAACATGGAGTTGAATGTTGAATAGCTTTAGTATCGTCATTCTTTTCAATCAAGTTTAAATCGTTCCTTGAATTGCACTAAATTAGCATGTTAGGGAATACTGACAGCCTCATTTTCAACTAAACGTGTCTCACTGCAGTTCATGACGTTCAATGAAAAAAAAAAATGATATAATGAAACAGGATGATATACATAACAACACATAGCCAAACTTTCCGTGAACAACCATTCCCCACTGATAGCTGCCTTATTAAGTAAAAGACACTGCCAGACAAATCATCCAGCTGCTTTTCATTGCAATATCAAATGAATCCAAATCAATTGCCTCTACAGATGAATGCCTCAATGCATGATACCTCAAAGTCAAACCTCTGCATAGGGCCTCAGTACCAGTGATATGAATTCAAATGATTTTCCCCCTTGCTTTTTAGATATGCATCACCGCGCTCGCTGGACGTGTTTAGCGATAAATTACCATCCCAGACCCCTTATCCCGTGCCCGATGCTGACTTCAGTACTGTCGTGTTTGATGCCAGTGGACTTGGGTTATCTGAGGAGCCAAGGGGGTGAGCAAACAATGCAAACTCACACAGAACCTCCCATTGCACCGAGCGCAGTGAGACAACATCTGCAACACACATGTAAGCCAGAACACAACTGCTTGCTCTGAGAATTCAAGTCAAGACTACATTTTAAACGTTTTAATGATTTAATGGAAAAGCGGAGCGTCCAATAATGTTTTTCTGGACGTGCAAATGCATCTGAGTACTTGTGTGAAACTGTGATTGAAAGAAACCTTTACTCATAAAAAAAAGTTAAAAAAAAAAAAAAAGTAATGAAATGCATTTTAAAATAAAGATTTTATTATTCTTGTTTAATATATATAAGTTTAATCACATTTACTATTAACTAATTATACAATTAAATTGCATTTCTGCTATTATTAAACTGCCAGCCATGATTATTTTATCCTTTGAACAAAATGTCCAATAATGTTTGTTTATGTTAATGATCTTAACATCATTTTATTAAGATCATAAGTTATAAAGAGTGCTATTTTCATCCCATTTACTTATGCAATGTGATATATTTAAGGCCAAGGTGAAACAGTTTGCTAAAACAGTGGCAAAAAAAATAAGCACCCATTTATTTATTTTTTATGGAAATTATTTTATTCAGCAAGCATGCATTAAAGGAGTAGTTCACTTTTAGAACAACAATTTACAGATAATTTACTCACCCCCCTGTCATCCAAGATATTTATGTCTTTTTTTCTTCAGTCGTCAAGAAATTATATTTTTTTTAGATAAACATATCTGGAAATTTCTCCATATAATGGACTTAAATGGTGCCCCGATTTTTGAATCTTCAAAATGCCGTTTAAATGCAGTTTAAATGCAGCTTCAAATGGCTGTAAACAATCCCAGCCGACGAAGAAGGGTCTTGTCTACCGAAACGTTCGGTAATTTAATTTTCTTAGAAAAATATATTTTTACATACCTTTTAAGCACTGAAACTCGTCCAGCACTAGGGCTTGTAGTGCGCGTTCCCGACTTTACGCACTGCGTCCACCGTGCTCTGCAAAGCAGCGAATGCTTGAAGCAGTCCCATCACCTTACTCGCCGATTGTTTGTAACAGTGGAACAGATGTGGTCCAGTCGTGACAGCACTGAGATTCCTGCTCCGCTGGAAATGGCTGCCATTTTCCACACTTGCACCATCATCTCGTCTCGTTTGAACGCAGTCTGCCCGAGGCTTGTGTCGCCGCCGCGGCTGTCGCAGTTTTCTCTCTCTGACAGAGTTCATCGTCAGAGAGAGAACTCCATCTCATGTGCTCCTCCAGCTTCAAAGTCGTCCGACATCGTTGTACTTTATGTTGTACCTTGTTGCTAAACAGTATTTGATTGCGTTGCACTTCTCTCTTCTCAAGTTCTCTTTGTAAACACTGGGTCTGTAGTTTCGCATACGTCACACGTAAAGTCGGGAACGCGCACTACAAGCCCTAGTGCTAGACGAGTTTCAGTGCTTAAAAGGTATATAAAAATATATTTTTCTAAGAAAATGACCGAACGTTTCGGTAGACAAGACCCTTCTTCGTCGGCTGGGATTGTTTACAGCCATTTGAAGCTGCATTTGAACTGCATTTAAACGGCATTTTGAAGATTCAAAAATCGGGGCACCATTTAAGTCCATTATATGGAGAAATTTCCAGAAATGTTTATCTCAAAAAACATAATTTCTTGACGACTGAAGAAAAAAGACATAAACATCTTGGAAGACAAGGGGGTGAGTAAATTATCTGTAAATTGTTGTTCTGAAAATGAACTACTCCTTTAAGTTAGTCTGAGCCTCAGGCGTCACGCCCACGAAACGTTGGCTAAACGTCTGATGCATATGGTACACTTAACTGGAAACACTTCAGGAATGTCGAAGTCGTGATCTGATTAGTTGAATTTGATCGGATATCCGGGAGACGCGAATGTCGCGTTTATTTTCGGTCCACCGGGAAACAAAGCGCAGACTGATTTACTCTGCGTTTTGCTAAAAGGTGCTTATGCAGACGCCATTGTTGTTATACATATTTGCGAAGTTCGCGAACAAATTACTGACTTACTGCTTGTTCTCCCTCTTCTTTGTAATCTTTCAATGCTAGTTATTTCAGTGACTGATTTGTTGCATGCCAGTCTGTTGTTGTGGGGGCATTTCCACGCACAGAAACGTGACGCTGAACGAAACGAACTGTGATTGGTTGTTTGACATGTCGATCAAACGGTCTTATGGGCGGGCCTTGGCCAATGAAAGCTGCCATGAATTCCAGACCTTCAGCCGTCAGTCTGAAGGTCTGGCTACGCGAGACTAGCATTAAGTTGACCAAAAGTGATAGGAAAGATTTATTCCACCAAAATATTAAGCAGTACAGCTGTTATTATCAATATTGACAATATTAAGAAATATTTCATAAGCACCAAATCAGCATATTTGAAAGATTTCTTAAAGGACAAGTTCACTTCCAGAACAAAAATTTACAGATAATTTACTCACCCCCTTGTCATCCAAGATTTTTTTCTTTTTTCAGATGTACAGAAATTATGTTTTTTGAGAAAACATTTCAGGATTTCTCTCCATATAGTGGACTTCTATGGTGCCCACGAGTTTGAACTTCTAAAATGCAGCTTCAAAGGGCTCTAAACAATCCCAGCCGAGGAAGAAGGCTCTTATCTAGCGAAATGATTAGTTATTTAAAAAAAAAAAGAAAAAAAAAAGGACAATTTATATACATTTTAACCTCAAATGCTTGTCTTGTTTAGCTCCGGGTGAACTGTGTGTTCTGTTTCCAAACCGTTACGGAATGTCGAAAAACTCCCGACCCAGTGTTTACAAAGTGAACATGCAAAGAAGATAAAACAGTGAGTTAGGACAATTTTTTTTTTTTTTTCTAGAAAATAACTAATCGTTTCAGTAAATAAGAGCCTTCCTCCTCAGCTGGGATTGTTTAGAGCCCATTGAAGCTGCATTTAAACTGCATTTTTGAAATTCAAACTCAGGGGTGAGTAAATTATCTTTAATTTTTTGTTCTGGAAGTGAACTTCTCCTTAAAGTAAGTAAAGTTTAAAAAGTGTTTCAAAGAAGAGAAAATGTTCATGACACTCAAGAATGGAGCTTTGCCATCACAGTAATACATTGCATTTTAAAACATTAAAATAGCAGCTTAAATTGTAATATTTCACATTGTTACTGAAATAAATGGAGCCTTGGTGAGCAAACATAAAAAAAAAACATTGTACCAACTCCAAACCAAAAACCCTAACCCCAAAACCAAAATACTCTTCATGTATTTATGTATAAAACTTGTAATGAGCAAAAACCGATAGCTAGTGTATTGACTAATCTATATTAAACAAGTTGAGCAATGAAACCTTGCTATGTGCTGTGTGAAAAACCTGTGATAAAAAAAAAAACCGTTGGTTAGGTTTAACCATAACACTGAGAAAAATAAGATGAATTTGGTCACAAACCTAAATGGTCCTGTCTGGGTAAATAACAAGGATGAGGCAAATATGAAGTAACTAAAAATGAAATGGCAGTAACTTTGCATTTTTACAATGCACCAAAACCTCAAATGATTGCTGACCCCCTGAGGACGTAGACGTCTTCAGTTGCAACAATAGCAGAGAAGGGCCAGACCACCGCTACTTTGGATGCTGCAAGTTTGGGAAGACCTATTTCTGTGGAGAATCAAGCAGTGGTCTTGTGAAATCATTGTGCTTCGGCTGCTTTTCACCGCCAGAGTAAAGTTGAGGAAATTACAGACGTGCTATAAAAACAAGCTGTATTTCCAGCGGTTTCTCGTAATTGTGCTTACTGTTTACAGAACTGGTGACAACAGTCATTCCTTTGTATTGGCGTTGCTACAGTAGGTGTCCTGTGTTGTTTCTGATGTGGCTGTGCTGTGCCAAGCTCTAGCAGACACATGGGAAGACTCTAAAACGTCTTTATAGAAGTTACGAACCGAGTCCAAGCAGTGACAGTGGCATGGGTGAGTTGTGGGTCATGCTCTATTGCCCCCACATATTGAGGGCAACTGAGGCGTGACCCATTCGCTCGCAGGAAGTGTTTTGCTAAAGAAATGAGTTCCAATTGAGGACGGCGAATAATGTGCAGCGTCGCGAGCTTGAAAAGTATTTCACAACAGGAAAAAGGTTTCCAGGCTGTCAGCTTAAATGAGGTGCTCTTTGGTTGTGGTTTTACAGCTTTAGAGCACATGTTGGAGTGTAGAGAGACAATGCAATAGCTTTTCAACAGGCCTTTGTTTTTTTCCAATCACATCTCCTTAAATGTGGCGCTAAGTTTTGGGGAGATATCACAAATCGTTTCTGCAACAAGCGCATTCATGTTAACATATGTCTAATTTGTCGCCAGTAATGTTAAATATTTTAAACCTTTTTTTCCAAGTACAAATAGATCAAATTGATTCTTCTGTTTACTTACTTCTACTGTCTTTTATTTTTTCTTTTATTTTATATGTGACCCTGGACCACAAAACCAGTCATAAGTAGCACGGGTATATTTGTACCAATAGCCAAAATTACATTGTATGGGTCAAAATAATCGATTTTTCTTTTATGCCAAAAATCATTAGGATATTATGGTCCATGAAAATATTAAAAAAATGTCCTACCTTAAATATATCAAAACTTAATTTTTAATTAGTAATATGCATTGCTAAGAATTTTAGTTGGACAACTTTAAAGGCGATTTTCTCAATATTTTTGCACCCTCAGATTCCAGATTTTCAAAGCTTTCAGATGATGTATAAATTTTATTTTCAGAAAATGGACTCTTATGACTGGTTTTGTGCTCCAGGGTCACATATATTTTTATTTTATTCCCATTCACCCTTGTCATGTTTTATGCATTAAGTGTTGAGGACTAAATTTAATGTTACAAAAGGTGTTTTTTAATCAATTTTTGTATTTCTGTTTACTTATTTTGAATTTCTTACAACATTTCTAACAACCTCTGACTTGACAAAAGTCAAATAAACAGTTATTATAATGATCATAATCAGCCTATTTTTTAATCAGATTTAATTATTTTCTATTTGCTTATTTTGAATTTCTAACATTTCTAAAAACTTCTGACTTATATATATATATATATATAATATAATTTATTTTTATTTATTTCTTGTCCCTTTCACCCTTGTCATGTTACATTTCTAACAACATTTTTAATAACTTCTGACCTTTCAAGTCAAATAAACAGTTATTATAATGATCAATATCAGCCTAAACTATATATAAATAATTTTTTTTGAAAATCAAATTGATTTTTTTTATTTACTTATTTTGAATTTCTAACAGCATTTCTAAAAACTTCTGACTTTTTATTTTATATATATATTTTTAATTTAATTTATTTTTTGTCTCTTTCACCCTTGTCATATTAAATTTCTAACAACATTTTTAACAACTTCTTGACTTTTCAAGTCAAATAAGCAGTTATTATAATATTCATTATCAGCCTAAAAATATATAAATGTAATTTTTATAAATATAAATAATATAACCATTTATATAAATAATATAACAAATATATATAATATATTTTAATATATTTTATAATATATTTTTTATATATATATATATAAAATTTATATACATAATATAACCACAAAAAAAGTTAAAAAAATATTAATATTATGTTTTATTTTATTTTTTATTTTTTTTTCTCCCATTCACCCTTGTTGTGTTTTGAGGACTGTGTGTGCCTTTTTAAAATTTTATGTCACAATTTAATTAACCTAGATAAAGCACATTTTATTAAACTGATGAAATCCATGTAAGTAAAGGCATTCAATTTGTATAGAACTTTTATTAAATTGATAACTTAAAACAATTTGGCAAGTTCGGTCAAGACATTTATACTGTATAAAGCTGTCATTCAGCTTACTGTTGCCTTCTACTTTTATATATTGTAAAAGGACAAATACTTATTTTTTAACGTCTAAATGAACTGTATTCAAGTTAAATATTTTTAAAATGACTGATTCAACCAGAATACACTGGGATACATCAATGAAAGTCATTGAGAGTCACATCAGGAAGAAATAACTCTTCAAGGTAACAACTGCCCATTTTCACTTTCACAGTGTAGTGTCATTTGAAACCCATTTTGAATTGAATTTAATGAGAAAGAATGACATCCATAAACTCAATCCAGCAGCATGTAATCCTGCGCATATGTTGACAGACATTCTACCATTTTAGACCAGGTTTTATGTCACAGGATCAGTCGAGAGTTGACTATTATTCTTGGCACTGGAGCAAGAGGTATGTGACACACTTGTTAGTGTCTTTGTATGTGTGTTGTGTGTGTGTGTGTGTGTGTGTGTGTGCTGGAGCCAATAAAGAAAGTGAGAAAGAAAATGTGCTACTTAATAATTGCAATTTGCCACAACGACCAGGTCTAGAGGTCAGAGGTGCCTTGGAAGAAGCTTCATTACAACAAAGCAGGCACACAGTTGAAGTATGATTTGTCTAAGATTGAAAGCGATCCTGTCAGACTGGGGTCGAGATTTGCTTTCAAAGCAAATACTGTTGTAAATGGCATCTGCCTTCATTTTCTGTAATTGGAAGATATTGCTTGAAAAGAAAAAAAAGACTGGAAAAGCGCAGCGGTTGTTTAAAGCCACAGAACACCTCACCCATTGCTCCAAAATGCGTCTTTAGAACTGCTTGTGTCAGAGATCAGTAGCCTTGACTACTTGTGTCAGAAATCAAAATAAAATGTCTGAACAGAGTATTTCAGTGAATGCCCTCTTTCTATGGAAGCAAGCATATGAGGGGAAACACAGGTCTACCTCATGTCACATGTGTGCTCCAAAGGCACGGAAAACTACGCACACAGTAGTTTAGCAGCACAATTTCGGTTTTCAAATAGCTGTTATTGATCTCTCCTTATGGTGACACTTCTGGCAAAAGCCGAACTCCAAAGTAAACACAAAGCACATGTTACCTTTTTCCTTACTTCCCGTAGAAACAATTGTAAATCAAGCTGATACCTATAAGGAGCGTGTAGGACCTGTGAACATGAGGTGTCTTTTACATGCACTGTCTGACACATAGGTCAGCAATGGGTGCTTAAAGTTGGCATGAAATGGATTTTCTTTCCATTATTGTTTTCTAAATATTATCGATCTTATTGTGAACCATAAATCCATACATATTTTTCTCTCCTTTATTGACCTTTATGAAATTAGGGTTAGGGGATCTTCACCACAACTGGAACTTCTGGTTAAATGACAAACTTCTCTCCGGTGATGCTGGACCAGGAGTCTATCTGCTGGCAGAAGATGACAGTTTTCAAGTAGCAGTCTATGGAAGCCGTGGAATAAAGAATTAAAAAGGGTCAATTTAAGTGTATATTTAAAAAAATCTTAATTTATTCTTGCAATGCCGAGATTATATCTCGCATTCTGAAAATAAAAATCTCGTCATTTTCTCTTTTACCCTCAGCTCAGAATTATGAGTTTATATTCCAGACTTCCAGATGACTTTTTCTTAGCTCAGAATTGACAAACTCCATATTGTTGATTTAAATCGAGTTATAAAGTCCAAAATACGAGAGAATTTATGCTTATCAGCATACTTTTAAAGCATGCTTTAAAAGTAGAGTAATCATAGCAGGTGTCATCTATTAGTCTGTCCGTTTGTAACGGGGACTCAACAACAGCTTTGAAAGATCCAAGTGCAAACTTTATTATACAGATCGTGGTCAAAACAGGCAGGGTCAAACACCAGCAAACAGTAACATCCAAGGGTAAGGCACAAGGGGCAACCTCCCGCTCTCTCTATTGAAACCAACACGGAAGTGACTTAAACTGCAATTCATGGACTGGCCGCTAGAGACTGGCTGCAGAAGGGAGTCAGTCCCATTGACTCCCCATGTTAAAATGCCCAACTTTACAGCAGAAAAAAGTATGTTTACAGCCTGGTTCAAAAAATGGTTTTGGTCTATATAGCTAGTTTTGCCCTTCATGTCAACTGTGAGGGAGGTGAATTTTTGTATAACTCATCCGTTTAAGTTATATTAAGCCTTAAAGTTTTGCATAATTAAGGGCGTGGCCATTTGAGTGACAGGGGGATTGCCGCTGCTGTCACCACTGTCGCGCTAGGCGGGCGTGGTTTCAACAACAAGCTCCACCCACGTCCCGCCTTTTTGCCCATTTTTGATTATTCGGGAGTGACGCGCAGTGACGCGCTTCCAAGATGGCGACGGCCGACTCCCGCCCACTATAGGCTTCAAAATAGCACTTCAGAATCCTACGGGTGACGTCACGGACACTACGTCCATAAACGTAATCCAAAAGACAGGCGAGGGTCAAAATTCAAGTGAACAGTCCAAAGAAGCAAAATAAACAAGACAATGAAACAAGGTAAAACTATGACTATGACACAAGATAATGGAAAAACAAGGTAAATGCTTGGTGGAGTCCGCAATAGCAAACAATATGTTGCATGGTCCTTTTTATATGGCTGCCAAGGAAGTAAACCATAGAGGAAGCAGAGGAGCAGTAACAGAACAGTATTGGCCGAGGGCCAAGGGCTCCCTTTGCTGGCCAGGTGTTACGCCAGGAGTCGCTCCTGGGGGGGGTCCATGCAGGGGAACAGGTACAGATTTAGGGCCTGGAGCGTGGAACAGGGGACAAGACCATGGGCTATGGTGCAGTGGTTGGCCTGACTGTGGAGCAGAGGCAGACAGTGAAGCACTGGAGGACCTGGGCCATGGAGCAGTGGAAGCCAGGGTGGAGCTGGCAGAGCAGGAAGCCATGGCGGAGCAGGCAGAGCAGGGAGCCATAGCGGAGCAGGCAGCCATGTTAGAGCATACAGAACAGGGAACCAGGTTGTAGCATATGGCCAGCACAGCAGGGCAGACAGGAGCAAGAATCCCCACCATGCAGGTCTTCATGGTGAAGCAGACGACCACCACCGCAGAGCAGAGGAGAGCAGGAATCCCCACGGCAGAGCAGTAAGCCATGGTGGTACAGGGAGAGCAGGAACACTGCAGTGGTAGAGCAGGCAGTGAGTTCATGCTTGGGCATCACCCCCTTTTGAGGATCTGCAGCGGGAGTTGCCACCTCAGGGGGTTCTGCAGCAGATGCAGAGGTGCAAATTCATGGTCCAGATAAGCCTCGGGAGCAGACTCGTGGACAGGAGAGGCCACCGGAGCAGACTCGTGGACAGGAGAGGCCTGTGGGATGCAGTGTGCAGCCCACACACAAAATGGCCATCACCATAACATAACAGGTAGCACAGTCGACAGTGGGATGCCCACCAGGCTTGAGCGTGTGGAGGCTGAGAGGCTCGGGAGCGTAAGCTCTGCGTGGCTTGGGAGCAAAGGCTCTGGATGGGAAAAGCCATCTTGTGAACAGGCTCCGGGATGGCAGCCATCTTGTGAACAGGCTCCGGGTTAGTGACCATCTTGTGAACAGGCTTAGGAAGGAGCGGCCATGACAGGTGCAGACTCTAGAAGGGCGACCTTTTTGTGAACAGGCTCTGGGATGGCGGCCATCTTGTGAGCTGGCCCTGTAGCGGCAGGCATGGCGTGAGCAGGCCATGGAGTGGCAGTCTTGATGTGGGCTGATTGTGGATTGGCAGACATGACGTGAGCAGGCTGTGGCTTGGCAGACGTGACGGGAAATTGGTTTGTACATGAAAGTCAGTTGGTACTGCATTACTATAATATTGAAGGTTAAAATTAACTGATTTGTATATAAACACTTAAATTACACTCAGTTTTTTATAATAATAAAGTCATAATATTTATATTTACATAACTACAGTAGTCAATAGTCAATTACATAACTACTGTATTGACTACAGTAGTCAATGACGATTAAAAAAGGTTCAAACATTCGCTGATGCTCCAGAAGGAAACACGATGCATTAAGAGCCGGGGAGTGAAACCTTTTAAATTTGTAGATCAAGGTAAATTGTACTTAATTTGTCGTCTGGGAAACATGCAAGTATCTTCTGTTGCTTCTGAAGGGCAGTACTAAATGGAAAACAAGAACGATATTTCAACAAAATAAGAAAAATTTAGACATCTTCATGTTGTTCAAAAGTGTTCACCCCCGGCTCTTTATACTTCGTATTTCCTTCTGGAGCATCAGTGATGTTTAAACCATCTATAATAGTTGTGTTTGAGTCCCTCAATTGTCCTTAGTGTGAAAAGATAGATCTCAAAATCATAGTCACTGCTGGAAAGGCTTCAAATATGCAAAAGATTCTGGGAAAACTGAATAATCCAAGGATCACCACCAAGGCCATCCTGATGAATCTGGGCTCTGCTGTTGGCAACATCTGGACAAAGAAGAAGACTTCTGGTTTACTGTTTTATGGCCAGATGAAACAAAAATTGAATTGTTTGGCCACAATGATGTAACCTTCGTTTGGCGTAAAAAAGGAGAAGCCTTTAACCCTAAGAACATCATCCCCACTGTCAAACATGGTGGTGGAAACCTAATGTTTTGGGGGTGTTTTTCAGCGGGTGGACCAGGGAACCTAATCACAGTAAACGGCACCATGAAAAAGGAGCAATATATCAAAATTCTCAACAACAACATCAGGCAGTCTGCAGAGAAACTTGGTCTTGGGCACCAGTGGACATTTCAGCACGACAACGACCCAAAATCCAGAAAAAACCCAGAAAAACATTAACGTTTTGCCAGAGATCTGACTTAAATCCAATTGAGAATCTGTGGAGGGAGCTGAAGATGAGGATGATGGAAGGAGACCCTCCAACCTGAAAGAGTTGGAGCTCATCGCTAAAGATGAATGGGCAAAAATACCAGTGGAGACATGCAAAAAGCTGGTCAGCAATTATAGGAAGCGTTTGATTGCTGTAATAGCCAATAAAGGCTTTTCTATTGATTATTGAGAAAGATATGAATAATTTTGGACATGCCACTTTTTGTTCAAATGTAAATAAAAGATGAGTAATATTTTTTTCCACAGTGATGCCTCTTGTACATCGTCTTATCTTCTGGGAGATGTCTGTGTCATTTCTAATAAAAAAAATTGCTGGTTGAATAAAAGTAACTGTAAGTCAGAATTTGCCAGGGGTATGAATAATTTCGAGCTTGACTGTATGTATGTATATATATATATATATATATATATATATATATATGAGAGAGAGAGGATGGTTTAGATTAGCAAGTTTGATTATACTTAAAGGAAGAGTTCACTAAAAAATGACTCACCCTCATGTCGTTCCAAACCCGTAGAATACAAATCAAGATATTTTTGATGAAATACGAGAGCTTTCTGACCCTGCATAGACAGCAACGCAACGCCCAGAAAGGTAGTAAGGACATTGTTAAAATAGTCCATGTGACATCAGTGGATTAACCTGCACGAAGAAAACAAAAATAATGACTTTATTTAACAATTTCTGCTTTTTCTGTTTTTATGAGAGTACCTTGTGAATGCAGTTACGAACGTTTTTATTAAAAAATCCCTCACCAAGAATTAATTGATCTGATCAAGGATCTAATAAAAACAGTAATGTTGGGAAATATTATTACAACTATTTTAAATATTCTATTTTAAATATTTTAAAATGTAATTTATTATTTTTATTAATAAAAATGTTGAAAACCGTTGTACAGCTTAACATTTGTGTGGAAACCATTATATTTAGAAATAGAAATGTCAAAAGAACAGGATTTATTTGAAACTAAATATTTATAAACATTATAAATGTCTCTACTGTCACTTTAATGCGTCCTTGCTAAATAAAACTTCTTCAAAAGAAAAACAAAAAAACAAAAAACACAGCCCTTTTGAACAGTAGTGTAAGTTAGTAGCATTGCCTTTTAGTAATTTTCCAACACTGCCCAACAGCTAGCGCTGGCCTGTTTTAATGTGGTTGTTATAGCTTTCCAGCAAAAATCCTTATCCACATATGAAGTGACTGCCATCCAGGAGGCCTGGAAATTACAAATCCACAAGTCACTAGAGCTGAGAAGAGCACAAGGAACCACACAAGATTTTTTTTTCTTCTTTTTGGGATGACATTTTCTAGATGCCCATTTTACACCACTACGCTAGCAGTGTCCTTTAGGAAACAAACCTCGGTTAAACTCTTACGATGTACAAGCAGCCACAATAGGAATGACATCAAGTTTAGGTCATGCTACTATAAACAAGCATGTGCTGAGTCCACTTGGTGAGTGCACTGTGTGGTAGACACAGCAGAGTAAATCACACGCCGAGCCAGATCCACAGCTCCTAAGAGACCAATTGAGCACACACACACACACACACACACACACACACACACACACACACACACACAGAAAATAGACACAGAATATAAAACCACAATAACCTTTAGAGATGCTATGAAGATTTTCTATGGTAATAAAACAGACTTAACCGTATGAATTCAAAATACTTTACTCCAAAGAGAGATAAAGCCTATTTTTTTTATTGCTTAATCCACATTATTTGGTTCATAAAACCAACAGACAAGAGAAAAATGATTTATGATTAACTTTTCTAATTATTAATAATTAAATACTTTTAAATTATTTTAGTGGAGTGGTCCATCATCTTAAAACGTTACATTTCGAATAATAACTAATAAATAATCGCTGTTTTGGTACTGTCCGAGTACAAAAATGCTCGGATTTTGCCTTTGCCCTTCATTGACCCTTCTCACAGCGTTATCTGACGACGTCACACTCCTCCACCAATCAGCTCACAAAGGGCGGAACTAGGAAAACATGTCGTCTATATCGGAGCTGTACGATGTCACTTGGGAAGGTAAATACCTTTGTTTTCATTAACAGCGGTTATTAAAAGATTCAGTATCTGTCCATAATAATTCTATCGTTACCCGAGTTGTTCATTTTGTACAGGTTTACGAACTAAGTGCCTTATTCGTTGTGCTTTCCATTAAAGACAACATGCTATCTAAGTAGCCAGTTAGCTTATGCACAGTTTAACATTATATAAATATAATTTTATGTTCACATAAGATGTTACGCTGAAAAGGTTCAGTTTGTGTTTAACTGTTAGTTTCAGCTTTATTTAACTTATAACGTTAAAACATAAGCGAATTATTAATGTAATTATTTTTAGGTCTGTCTGGTCTGTTTATGGTGAGTCAAAGATCAGATGTTATATATTAGATATTAATGCACCTGCACACAATGTTGTTCATATACAGTCAGACGATAAAGAACGATTCAGTTCACTTGAGATGATCATCATTTCCCGTTGTATTTATGATGACACTCTTGTTGCAATGAAGCAGTCATCTTAATTCAGTGCAATGATCTACAGGTTTAGATGAACCATTATTGATTAGTTTGGATTAATTAATCACTGATGTATGATTCATGACTAACTCTTTAGTCACAATTTGATTTCTTAAATTGTGCTGGAGTGCTATTATTAAAGCAAAGCAAGGATTTCAAACACTAAAACGTTATTTTTTAATGATAAAATTAATTTGTAATCAGGGAAAAATAATAATTTAAACATGCATATAGCATAATTAGTGCTCTCAGACGTTTGTGTCATACTGTATTTGTAAAATATTTGGTATTTTTGCCCTTTATCCATTTGACACTATGTTTTTCTTATACATTTTAGTTTTGATTCATTTATGTCATGGCATGTCAAGCTAAAATAGCACTAAAGATATAAAACAAAGTAGGAAGATGAATATAAAAATACATTATATTCACAATAAATAATTGATGGTGAAAATAAATTGGTGATAAAACTTCAGCCAAAGACTAATGTGTTTCTTTATTGCAGAGATGCGTGACAAACTCCGTAAGTGGAGGGAAGAGAATTACAGGAACAGTGAGCAGATCGTGGATGTCGGTGAAGAGCTGATTAACGAGCATGCGTCTAAACTTGGCGATGACAGTAAGTACATTTACAGTAAACAAAAGCAAAGTTATAGGAAACACAAATAACTTTTAGTCTATATAACTTCATAGAGTTCATTATAAACTTAATGGCTTTTATAATTAGATCCGGTTTAGGGTGATGCCTGCCTGGCAGTGATTTCTTATGCACATATGGACACTAAGCGCATCATTTCAATAGAAGAACTGACAGATATTTAACAAATAAATAGGCTGAGTTACTATAACGTTTTATTGCATGGAACAATCATAGTCCTCACAAAACACTGAGGTTATATTCCCATTAGACAAATAATAGGAACATTTCCCACAGCAAGCGATCTGAAGTCTGACAGTAATTGTCTTGAAATTTATTAAAGGCAGTGAGTTTGTTACAAAAGCAGTGCTTTGATGGCCGTAAAGGCAGTGATTTAAAGGGGGACTGAATTTAGAGTGCAACTTCTCGGAAAGGGTTTACTATTAAAATGTGAGATAAAACACTCTCTGAGAAATTGAATTCAGTCTTTAAACTACTGCCACTAAAAACTTCGATTTTTGTTCAATAAAAATATATATGTAGATAAACCTCACTAAGTGACTAGTTAAGGTTTTGCGGTCTGGGCCATAAAAGTTCAGTGGCGGAAGACATTAACCTTTATTTTTCTCCAGGCAAGATTTTCAAAATAAGCAATTTATGGCAAATGTGTGTTTTTTTGGCTGAAGTATTTGGATCTGCTAATGTTCCACTCATTTGCACGTTGTTTCAAAAGCAGATCTTTTTTTGGCATTAGATTTGTATCCCAAAACCAGGGGGAAAAATACTAATTATAAAAACACATATGAAGGCGCTGAACACTAGCTTATTTTTCTCTAACGAAAGTATTGTCTGTCCAGTGTCTGACCACTTGAATATGACTATTGCAGAAGATGGAAAAGAGCACGGATTCTTTTTTCTTTTTCTAGTCTTGATTTGTCCTTAAAGATCCGATAACAAAAGAACTTTTCAGCTTTTCTTTTGACATTGAAATGAGGTTTTAGTGGAAACAACGGAAACCTTTCAGATGGCTTAATATTTATTTGCTTTGGTCAGTTATGGGTTTCTAAGCCAGACAAGCAGATGAAGTCCTGCAATCGTGTTGTCAAACACAGCCACTAAAGCCAAAAATCTCTTCAGCTAAAATCATTATCTCAGAGGTGATCCAATCCTTCAAACTGGCTCTCAAACTCACTCCTATAGTTGACAATTTTGGTTTACCAATTGGAGAAATTGAGCTCTTTTTCTACACAAATCAAATTTAGGCCTTTTTGTTTTTTCTTCATCTACATTGTTATTTTAAAACCACATATAATCTGAAAACACTGCTATAAAATTTCTTTTGGATGTTTCGTAAGAGAACATCACCGCTATTTGAGAAATCGTAGCAAACAACAATGAAAGATCCAAGCTGTAAGCCAAACAGCTCTCAATAAGGCATTTACTGCAATGCATGCACTCTTACAAGCAAACAAAAAATTAACAATGGTTTTCGCGGCTATAGGAAGCTTTTCAAATTTCTAGATAGGCCTGTTATCTAATTAAGGAAAGAATGAAGCAAAGATGAGTGAAAGTCTTCAACTTCTCACACAAATTTCATCTAGACACAGACAAAGCACTCGCTGGTGTGATGAGCTGTGTTTTATTGATGCATAATGTAGTTTTTTTGCAGAAACTTTAATTTTTTTTGTGATTATGATTCATACTGTCCTTAAAGAGCAGGGTAAATACTTTACACAGCTTGTTTTTATTGAAACCAGCTCTTAAATTGGCTGTGAAACAAGATGGTAATTATCAAAGCAAGACTTGGAATCATAAAAACAGCTCAAAAAAACTCCAGGCGTTTGTTTGTTTTGGCATATCAGTTTTTTTCTTGTTCAGTGGGATTTTATTGTTCTTTCTCAATTAGCACGTTTGAAATCATTCAGCCGATAGACTCGGGCATGCTTGTCAAAACACACTTGTCTGACATGGAGCATTAATTTCATTAATTGGATCCATTAGCCAAGCCCCCTAATCAGTTTTCTTTATTGTACATAGAGCAGCTAAAGCCAGACGCTTTGTTACGGTTGCCAGTTGAACATTAAACGTTGCCATCTTGGAAATTACTTAAGCATTTAATTGTAGGAATTTTAAGTTCCTATAATCTGTCAAAGTAACGATGCACTTCTTGGGGCCGAGATGACGATAGCTGCGCAGTTTCAGCACGTAACGCATGTCATGACGAATAGAGGGTGAAATTCGCTCACCCTTTGCGGTGTTTGACTGAACCGATACATAAAACTGATGAATACGCTAAGGTTTTCTTGTCAAAATTCAACGTCTTAGTTTTGTTTGGCGGCGTGGCGTGAATTTCCTGATCGTTTCCAAGAAACCTGCCAGCTCGCCCACACCCGGAGATTACGAAGACAAACTATATCGCTGATGGATGCTAAAGATTGTCTTTTCTAATGATACAGAGAAGGAACGTCACAGTTTGCTCGAAAGGAGTTCACATGAGCTCGATGTTCATTTATCATCTTTGCTACTATGGTGAAAAATGGATTTCCTAATACAGTGTGATTTTATGTTTGTCTCCCTTGTGCAGTTTGGATAATTTACGAGCAGGTGATGATTGCGGCGCTGGACTGCAGTCGTGATGATCTAGCCTGGGTGAGTTTGCTTTTAGTAACTTTGAATTTAACAAGAAATGAAAACAAGGCTGTCTTATTGACAAGTCTGTACAATGGCACACACTGTATAAAGTTCCTAGACCATATAATTTGTGACTCTGGACCACAAAACCAGTCATAAGTAGCGTGGGTATATTTGTAGCAATAGCCAACAATACATTGTATGGATCAAAATGTCAATATCGATAATTATCACAATCAATTTCAAATTAATTGTGGTTTTCAACTACTCTTTATGGTTAGAATATGACAGACACTTTTTGTATTCTTTACACTTTTCCAATAATTTCTCCTTAACAAAATAAATGTCTTAAAGGAACACTCCACTTTTTTTGGAAATAGGCTCATTCTCCAACTCCCCCCGAGTTAATAAGTTGATTTTTACCGTTTTGAAATCTATTCAGCCGTTCTCCTGTTCTGGCGATATCACTTTTAGCATAGCTTAGCATAGATCATTGAATCCTATTAGACCAATAGCATCACGTTCAAAAATGACCAACGAGTTTCGATATTTGTCCTATTTAAAACTTGACTCTTCTGTAGTTATATCGTGTACTAAGACCGGTGGAAATTTAAAGCTTCAGTTTTCTAGGCCGATAAGATTAGGAACTACACTCCCATTCCGGCGTAATAGTCAAGGAAGTTTGCTGCCGTAATATGGCCGAAGCAGGAGCAGTAATACCAAGCAGCACATGTGCAAATGCTAAACCAGCTGGGAACTCATTTCTGATAATACTCCGCCTGCTTCGGCCATATTACGGCAGCAAACTTCCTTGACTATTACGCCGGAATGGAAGTGTAGTTCCTAACCTTATCAGCCTAGAAACTCACAGCTTTGCATTTCCACCGGTCTTAGTACATGATATAACTACAGAAGAGTCAAGTTTAAATACAACAAATATGGAAACTCGTTGATCATTTTTGAACGCGATGCTATTGGTCTAATAGGATTCAATGATCTATGCTAAGCTATGCTAAAAGTGATATCGCCAGAACAGGAGAACGGCTGAATGGATTTCAAAATGGTAAAAATCAACTTATTAACTCGGGGGAAGTTAGAGAATGAGCCTATTTCCAAAAAAAGTGGAGTGTTCCTTTAAGAGTAAAATTAACTTCCTAGTTTCTGCATGGTCTAGTGAGTGATACTGTTTCAAATCATGAAACAGGTTTGTGTTGCCTGACTTTGACGCATATCTTCAGCACAGTTTGCAGTGCAGGCTGCAATATTAATAATATTTCATTTTTTTTGTCTCTTAGAAATGCACATTTGACAGTAGAATGAGTGGACAGTAGTATCTTAAGTTCGGATGCAGATGTAAATTTACATACCAGTAACATCTTTAAAGATTGTAACAAACTCATATTTATATGGTGAAATGTGACTAAAATTAACCATTGGTCTTCTATATAGCATATATTTTAGATCCTGATAACCACAGTTAAATCACATAACGCCTCAATCCCATGGTGAAAATGTAACTATATGGTTTCTAGGTATTTGTATGAAAAAATTTGTCTAATTACATGTAGTATAAATGCACAAATGTTATAGATTAACCACAAAATACTGTAATTATATTCCATTACACCTTTAATACATTCAAAACATGTCTACTTTAATAATAGAACAAAATTTGATATGAATATCCCACATTTCTGCCACATTACTAGGGCTGCCCCCAATAGGTGACTAACTGTTAGTCGACAAGAAGTGCCGTAGTCGACCAAAATTTTATTAGTCACTTAGTCACACAGTGAAAAAGTCACACAGTCCGTGATGGACAAATCGTTAACGGTTGGTCTATGTTGTAATATAGTACATCTGGCAGGACATCTAAATGCTCATCTATCATCTGAAAGATGTATGTAGTAGCAACTTTATATGGCCGCTCAATCTAATAAAATGTGCCAGTGTGCTCTTAAAATACTCATTTTTGGTGATACAGATAAAAGCAATACATCTTTTGAATCTGTAAAGACTGTTTATTTGTGTGCACTCAGAATAACAACGAAACGTTGCACTTTTGTAAAATAAAGCAAACAGCATGAACTTTCTGCCTTCTCTGTCTTTGTGGACTTCAGCGTGAAACTTCGAATCTCCGTGTATACTTGCCTTACAAACATGAAAAATATATCTATAGAGAGTAAAATGTCTACTTTTAAATAAACCAATTCAAATTACTAAAGTAAATTCACTTCAGTTGTAGATTGAAAAGCCTTCTGACTGGATTGTTGCACACAAGTGTTGCTCCTGTTTGTCAGCGCTGTTTTATCCGGCTTTAAAACTAGTTTAAATCACCAAGTCATTTGTGGTCTTTGCTGAATTCAAGCAGTTCACACTGGATCTCGCAGCACTGTTTAGCCATTTTAACTTTGGTTTATTGTTAAACATCAGTAAGTTCATCAAGGTCTATTTAACTTGTTCCTCTACTCGCCAAGAAATTATTTTTGCCAATTGAAAATTCAACATTTCGTATATGTGACCCTGGACCACAAAACCATGTCTTAAGTCGCTGGGGTATGTTTGTAGCAATAGCCAAAAATACATTGCATGGGTCAAAATTTTAGATTTTTCTTTTATGCCAAAAATCATTAGGAAATTAAGTAAAGATCATGTTCCATGAAGATTTTTTGTAAAATTCCTACTGTAAATATATCAAAATGTAATTTTTGATTAGTAATATGCATTGTTAAGAACCTAATTTGGACAACTTTAAAGGTGATTTTCTCAGTATTTTGATTTTTTTCCACCCTCAGATTCCTGATTTTCAAATTGTATCTCGGCCAAATATTGTCCTATCCTAACAAACCATATACCAATAGAAAGCTTATTTATTACGCTTTCATGTGATGTATAAATCTCAGTTTTGTAAAATTTAACCTTATGACTGGTTTTTTGGTCCAGGGTCACATATGTCTTTTGGGAAAAACAAATGGCTTTGAGATTGAAATGGCGGATGTTCCGTATCCTCCTTGTTGACTTGAGTCACTTACAGTAGTCAGTTTCTGAGGTTCTTACCAGTGGCTAGAAAAACAGCGGGAAAAACCGTCTGTGAGCATGATGGGTCAGCCGGGCTCAGCCACAGAGCAAACTTTCCATCTTAACCAGGAAAACATTGGATTTGACAGTAACCATTCCTCACCAAGTCATGAGTGTGTGAAAAAAAAAAAAAAACAGGGGCCTGTTCAACTCAGTGGGAAAGAACTGGTAAAAGTAGCATCCTGCTTCTGCTTTTTATAGTAGCCAGTGTGGAATTGTGGGATCCCGCTGTGCAGTGCTCTGAATTCTCACCCACGTCACTTGCAATTTTTCACGTCTTCCCTCACAGCTGTATCCCCGACCTGTTTATCATGGCACCCATGGACAGGAAAGTTACTGTTTCATTTTATGGTCAGCAGAAACCTTCGCTGTAATATTGTGTTGTCAAACTAGTCACATCACACTTTTTAGAGTAGATCTATAAACTTTTAAATGCTGTGGATGAAAAAAATGTACAAAGCCCACATTTCATCGCCCATGAGAGTTGTAATATAATTTCCAAGCACTCTATAATCCAGCAGGCTTTGCATAGTCACTCAAACTGTGGTGCAACAAATATATGAATACATTCTTTGCAAAAATAATCATGGCTGATGTTTAATAAGTCAGTATTTTTTATATTAACCCTGTAAAGCCTGACATATTAAATGGGTATTTAAATATTTATTTTTTGCATGTGTTTTTTTATGTATCATTTTGATGTATCAGGTTTAATGAATTGATCACAACACCTGAAACATGAATCTTTGAAGTATTTCTGTTTATTTTTGGGGGTATATAAGAACCATTTAATTTCTGTCTCTGACAGAATGACAGAAGGATGAAACTATACTACTTATTATTTTTTGGAACCTGTAAAAATTTTTTTAGGATTCTTTGATGAATAAAAAGTTAAAAAGAACATTTATTCCAAATATAAATATTTTCTAACAACACTATCACTTTTATTATCCATTTAACACATCCTTGCTGAATAAAAGTATTAATTTCTTTCTAAGAAAAAAGATGGATAAAATGTACTGACCCCAAATTTTAAAAAGTAGTGTATACTTTTAGAAGAGATTTCTATTTTAAATAAACGCTGTTCTTTTTTAACATTTTATTAATCAAAGAATCCTGAAAAAAAAATATCCCAGGTTCCAAAAAATGTATATATTAAGCAGCACAACTGTTTACAATGTTGATAATAAATCAGCATGTTAGAATGATTTCTGAAGGATCATGTGACACTGAAGACAGTATCATCACAGGAATAAATTCTATTTTAAAGTATATTAAAATAGAAAGCAACTATTTTAAATTACAGTATTATTTCACAATATTACAGTTTTTTTCTGTATTTTTAATTAAATAAACCCAGCCTTGATGAAAAGACTCCTTTAAAAACATTAAAATGATTTTCGAAGGATCATGTGACACTGAAGACTAGAGTAACAATGCTGAAAATTCAGCTTTTCATCACAGGAATAAATTCTATTTTAAAGTATATTACAATAGAAAGCAACTATTGTAAATTGAAATATTATTTTTAGTGCTGTCAAATGATTAATTGTGATTAATCACATCCAAAATAAAAGTTTTTGTTTACATATAATATGTGTGTACTGTGCATATTTATGATGTGTATATATAGACACACACATACAGTATATATTTTTTAAATATTTACATGTATTTACATGCGTATATTTATATTCATATAATTTATATTATATATAAATATTTTTTTATATGTAAACATAACATATTTTACTTAAATA
The DNA here is from genome assembly GCF_049309525.1 of Garra rufa. Classification (NCBI taxonomy): domain Eukaryota; kingdom Metazoa; phylum Chordata; class Actinopteri; order Cypriniformes; family Cyprinidae; genus Garra; species Garra rufa. The sequence continues at coordinate 14,650,227 of NC_133369.1, read as the reverse complement.
TCTACATGCATGTATGTGTATTTATATATGCATAATAAATATGCACAGTACACACACACATTCTATGTAAACAAACTTTTATTTTGGATGTGATTAATCACAATTAATCATTTGACAGCACTAATTATTTTACAATATTACAGTTTTTTTTTTCTGTATTTTTAATCAAATAAACCCAACCTTGATGAAAAGACTCCTCTAAAAAAAATAAAATCTTACTGATCCCAAGCAGCACAACTGTTTCCAGCATTGATGATAAATCTGCATATTAGAATGATATCTGAAGGATCGTGTGACACTGAAGACTGGAGTAATGATGATAAAAATTCAGTATTGCATCATGGGAATGAATTCTATTTTAAAGTATATTAAAATAGGAATCAACTAATTTAAATTACAATTATGTTTTACAATATTACATTTTTTTTGTATTTTTAATCTAATAAACACAGCCGCCTTCTTAAAAAAACATTAAGAATCTTACAGATCCCAAGCAGCACAACTGTTTCCAACACTGATACTAAATCAGCATATTAGAATGATTTTTAAGGATCCGATGACGTTGAAGACTGAAGTAATGATGCTAAAAAGGAAAAAAAAAGAAAAAAGTAATATTTTAATATTTAAACTTTTTTTTGTAGATTGTCACATTGGCTTAACCAGTAGCGAAAATTTACAACAGGCAGACATAGAAAATATTCGGAAAACCTGTTTACGTAGACTGTTTGGAAAAGTTGCATGTCCGCATGGTCAACCCTAATGTTGTTGTTGTTGTTGTGTTTTGCGTAGAGTTGCCTACAGGAGCTGAAGAGGCAATTTCCAGACAGTCACAGAGTGAAGCGATTAGCAGGGATGCGGCTGGAGGCTCTGGAGAGGTAAGACGCACCGCAGCACCATCTTAACACCACGGCCTTGGATGAGCTACAAGGGAGGGTGAAGAGGGGATTCTGAGACGTAAGTGGCAGGATGCGTGGGAAGGGAGGCTGTTTATTTTGCAAGCCACCGTTTCTTCTGTTAAGTGGAAAAGCGAGAGAGAACGGTTTAGCCCTGTGGCTCTTTTGCCTGAGCGGGGAATTCTGAAAACGGAAGTGGTCTTTCCCGCTATTATTCTGGGGGTCCCTCTCTGCTTTTTTTCTTTTTTTGTCTCCTTCTTGGGAAAACATCACCAGCCAGACCTGTAAACATAGCACCTATGCTCTGCGTTTCCTCTCGGAGAGAAAAAGTCTCTGTGTTTGAGCAAACAATTAACAATTAAACAATTGATGTTAATGTATAAAGTTTCAACAGGGTCTGTTTCAGTCTGCTCACCATATCTTTGACGTGTTTATCAGTTATGCCAGAGGTTGTTCCGTAATTGTGAGTGATTGCGCCTGCACGGTCAGATTAAATAAACTGCAAATTTGAGTCTAATTGCCATCAGACGCTCTGCTTAAATGAAACACTCCCCTCCGCTCCCACATGGTTCAATCCTGCGTAAATAGAGTAAGTCAAAGCGGCTGGTGCCATGTGAGATGTGCCAGAGAGTGATTGAGCTATAATGTGGATGTGAGAAGAGAAGTGGCGTTGGAGCTCAATGATAATAAGAACCAGAGCTGCTTCTGTTGTTGGTTGCGGGCTGAAACAGGTTTTGATCATAAGACCGGCTGCTTAGCTTCACAGGTTGTCCCTCGTAAAAAAACAAGCTTGATTTCATCTTGCATTCAACATGGCAAGTGAAATGCTTATGGCATTGTCCTCCCATTCTGCATGAGATCAGCATGATAATTCATAACGTCTTCTCAAGCAGGCAGCGTTCAGTTCAGGTCGAAGGGCCTGAGTGTATTTATTTATTTTTTTGCATCTGTAACTCATAGACGTCTCTCCTCGGAATGGCTTTTAAGCGAAATGCGCTTCGAAACGATGCCTGATTTGTGATGGAAGTGCAGGCTGATTTGTTTAGAGGTAAATCAAAGTGCAGGCAATCACGTTTGTGGATTACGCTCTTTGTGGAGCTAGTAAACCTCGCACAACACTGGCTATTTGAGGAGGTACTATAATGACTGTTTATTTCTGCCGCTTGGATACGTGGTCCCGGTCACTATAGGAACAAGCCGCTCTGTATACAAAAAGTTGGTTACTGTGAACTTCATTTGATAGCCCTACCACTTACTTTCACATGACCGGTGTTCCTGTTGATTATCCTTAAACATGATCTCTCTGTTGAAGGTATGAGGACGCCAATAAGCTGTATGACTCAATACTACAAGATGACCCGACAAATACGGTAAGCAAAAAATGTGGTTGAAAGTTGTTTTGATGACTAAAAAGTCAGTTGTATATGTTAAATGCTTCTCCTCTCAGTGACCTCAGCCGCTAAAATCACACACACGCAAACGCAGTACACACAAGTGTGTGAGGTAACAAAGACCATTGATTTATGGACTTCAGTTGCATTAAACACGGCCGGGGCAAGCTCAGCAAAAATAAATGCCTTGTCTTTTGAAGATGGGGATTTATCGCTTTTCCTGAGACTCCATAGAGAGGTCCCGGGGTGCTGATTTTTTCCCTTGGTTTTTTTTACCTTTAACCTTTAGATAACCTAAAGGAATAGTTCATCCTGAAATGAAAATTCAGCCCTCGTTTAATCATATGTGTCATTCTAAATGCACAAGGTTGTGTTTCTTCACAAAACAAATAGTTTCTGGAGTTTTAAGTGAATTGGTTGGTCTGGTCTTGATGATTCATCCACAGAATTGACTCATTCAGTTCTTCATTTCAACTCAGTGACTCAATGATCCACTAGAGGTGAGGATCAGTGAATAACAAATTAAATTTGGCTCTGTTTTTCCACACAGAGTTATGCTACTATTCAAAACATACCAATGCTCAAAGTGTGATTTGAAAAAAAGCAGTATAAACAGTAATGTTGTGAAATGTTATTGCAATTATAATATATAAGCTGAATTTTCAGCAAATAACTCTAGTCTTTAGTGAAATATTCTAATATGTGACCCTGGACCACAAAACCAGTCATAAGTAGCACGGGTATATTTGTAGCAATATCCAGCAATACATTGCATGGGTCAAAATTACCATTTTTTTTTATACCAAAAGTCATTAGGGTATTAAAGGTGTAGTTCACTTTCAGAAAACAAAAATGTACAGATAATGTACTCACCCTCTTGTCATCCAAGATATTCATGTCTTTCTTTCTTCAGTCGTAAAGAAATGGTGTTTTTTGAGGCACATTTTGAGATTTCTCTCCATATAATGGATTTCTATGGTGCCCCCGAGTTTGAACTTCCAAAATGCAGTTTAAATGCACCTTCAAAGGCTCTAAATGATCCCAGCCGGGGAAGAAGGGTCTTATCTAACAAAACGATTGGTTATTTTTTAAAAACATTTACAACTTATATACTTTTTAATCTCAAACACTTGTCTTGCCGAGCTAGACGAGATGAGCATTTAAAGTTAAAAAGTATATAAATTGTATTTTTTTTTTTTTTAGAAAATGACCCATTGTTTTGCTAGATAAGACCCTTCTTTCCTCGGCTGTGATCGTTTGGAGCCCTTTGAAGCTGCATTTTGAAAGTTTAAACTCAGGGGCACCATAGAATTCCATTATATGGAGAAAAATCCTGAAATGATTTACTGAAAAAACATAATTTCCTTACGACGGAAGATAGAAAGACATGAATATCTTGGATGACAAGGGGGTGAGTACATTATCTGTAAATGTTTGTTCTGAGAGTGAACTACTCCTTTAAGTAAAGGTCATGTTCCATGAAGATATTTTGTAAATTTCCTACTGTAAATATATGAAAACTTCATTTGCACACCTTTAAAGGTGATTTTCTCAATATTTTTTGCACCGTCAGGTTGTAACTCAGCCAAATATTGTCATATCCTATCAAACCATACATCAGTTGAAAGCTTATTTATTCAGTCAAATCTGCTTTTTTTTTAGAATTCTTTCAATAGAAAGTTTCAAAGAACAGCATTTAGGTTGAATTTGGTTAAATTGAGACACATTTTGTCATTGAGATGATGGGAAAATGGCCCAATTATCCTGAATTAACCCCTATTTGAAATAGAAATCTGCTGCTACATTTTACACTTTACTGTCATATTTAATCAATTTAATTTGAATAAATTTATTATAGTAGTATAGTCTTTCCAACTCTTACCAACTTTTGAATAGTAGTGTGTTTTATTTTTGGTTGAACTCTCTCTTTAAAGTATGTGGTTCAGTCTTAACTTTATTTATTATTTAGAGATCACTCGGGTATTAAAAGCCCAAATGCACTGTTAGCTATTGATTTGTCTTGTCTTAGCATAACGCATGAAGCCTGTTTTTAATTCACGTAATATTTATTGAGTTTCAGTGGAGTGGTTTACAGTATCCAAGTATGCTCCATGTTTTTCCAATATCTTTCCACCATCACCTCAAAACATATTGTACCTGCCCTTCATTCTTACATAAGGGCTGTGCAGCCATGCAAGAAAATAAATGTTTTAAAGTGTTTTCATAACCTTATTTGTTTTGGCCCTTCCCTGTAGACGCAAAACACATTTTTTTTTTTTTTACGCTGTCTTTACACATGGACTTGCTTAGATGTTTTAAACATTTTCTCTCGGCTGGCAAAGTGCGCGTGATGAAGCGGATACTTCTGTTCTTTGGACATCGTGCACGGATTCCACACCTCACCGTCCGTCTGTTTTGAACACATGGAAGCTTTGCTGGCAAAGTCAATAAACCCTCATGTGCGCTTCGACGGGACCCCCTTCCCCCTAGTGATCTCTCTCTCTGTGTTTTCTGCCTTAAAGGGATAGTTCACCCATAATTAAGAGTCTGTCATCATTTGGGGAGACCTCATATGAATGATTTTCATTCTTCCATGAGAAATTTTTAATAATGTCACTCGTTCACATGCAATTATGATAAATGGGGAGCTTTTAAGTTTAAAAAAGTAATTAAAAACAGAATTTTACAAAATTCAGAAAATAATCTACAGTTGAGGTTAAAAGTTTACATACATCTTGCAAAATGTTAATTATTTTACCAAAATAAGAGGGATCATGCAAAATGCATGTTATTTTTTATTTAGTACTGAACTGAGTAAGGTATTTCACTTAAAAGACATTTACATATAGTCCACAAGAGAAAACAATTGCCCCTTTCAAGAGTTTACATGCGCTTCTTAATACTGTGTTATTACCTGAATGATCCACAGCAGTTTTTTTTTGTTTTGTTTAGTGATAGTTGTTCCTTGTTTGTTCTGAACAGGTAAACTGCTGTAAACTTCTGAAAAATCTTTCAGATCCCAGAAAATTATTTGTTTTTGTTTTTTTTTTCAGTATTTTTGTGTAGTTGAACCCTTTCCAAGAATGACTGTCTGATTTTGAGATCCATCTTCTCACACTGAGGACAACTGAAGGACTCATGTTCTGAGAAACATATAAGTATCTTCTGTAGTTTTTGAAGGGCAGTATTAAATGAAAAAAAACATGATATTTAGCAAAATAAGAAATATGTACACGTCTTCATTCTGTTCAAAAGTTTACACCCCTGGCTCTTAATGCATCGTTTTTCCTTCAAATACACAAAAATCCTGAAAAACCAAAACATTTGTGGGACCTGAAAGATTTTTCTGAAGAAAAGCAGGGAGTGTAACTGTTCAGGACAAACAAGGGACTCATGAACAACTATCACTAAACAACATCAACAAAAAACACAGCTGTGGATTATTTAGGTAACAACACAGTATTAAGAATCAAGCATATGTAAATGACTTTTATGTGAAATATCTTATTCAGGTCAGCACTAAATAAAAAATAACATGCATTTTGTACAATCCCTCTTATTTTGGTCAAATAGTAACATTTTGTAAACTTTTGACCTTAGCTGTATTTGATTGCTACTTTTTGAAGTCATATGATAGCTTTAAAGTGTTATTCACTGATGATCTTCTCCTTGGAGCTGTTATGGACTGTTAATTGTTTTGACTTGATCATTAAATAAGAACCAGATCAGTCATATTCATAAATTATTCAGACTGGTTTTCTTAACTGGATCCAATGATTCATTGAACAGATCTGACTAGAAAAATAATTCTTTCACACAACAGGCATTGCTACTTCTCTCATTAACCAAACCTGCCAAGAACAACACTATGACCTTTTTTATGACTTTAGGATCATGGCTTGACAGACCCCAGTCCTCATTTTGGTCAAAATATTCTTAAAAAAAAAAAAGAGTGTGTTTCACTGAAGAAAGTCAAGCGGGTTTGGAACAAGTGAATAAATAATGACAGTTTTCATTTTTGGGTTTTCGTTTTATTGTAAACTATTGCTTTAAGCTATCACCGGCTTCATCTTGTGGGCGCAAAAAGCCCTCCTGTCCTCCGTCCTCTCGTCACTGCATTTGTTATATCATTACCATTGATATTTATTTAACTATCTGTTACTGTTGGACCGAACTGCTCCCATCCGTCTTTCTCCCTCTGAAAACGAGAGGCCTGCACTGTTTGTTTTTTGTGCATTTCAACCGAGGCACTCTCCCTATTCCCATGATCAAGGTTAAATTGCAAGCACATTTAACGGCGTGTAAATGGGAAGTTGAGAAGATCGGCGCAAAATGGATATCATCAAACCAGTGCGGTTACATTATTCTTCACAATCTAGTAATCATATCGCTTTGCCCCTCTGTTAACATCCAAAAGATATGAAACAAATTTCCCCTCGGGGAAATATGTTTCCCAGTGTCCTAGTGTTATCCAAGCCAAACAGGCTTTGGAAAAGAATGTGGCAATAGCGTGATTCTTGCAAACGTCCCCATCAAATTCTAGCGTTTTACATGAACTTTGTCTTCCGTAGTAATAAAAACCATCAGGAGAAATGTGATATTCCATTACTAAACACCTGCAGGTAGAAATATAGCATTTGTTAAGCATACTTTTTGTGAAATCCACTGGGTAAATTATTAAACTGGGCTTTTTATTTATGAACTGTCATTTTAGCTCAAATTTGAATTGTCATCATCAATATAATGAAATGGTCCTTTTACACACAGTTCAGCAGAAAAATCGCTGGAAAATACTGTCCAACCACGTCTCATTACCTCATCAGTCTCTCGCAGAAACCGGCTGCAACCATCATCTCCTAAAAGGAAATGTGCATTTGTGAATGATCACTCAGACAGCCATCATTTTTTTTGAACCAGGAAGTCTGGGAAATGAAGTAAAATGGGCTGACAGATTCTTAAAGATTTGCTTGATCGCTCTGTGAAATGTCATGCTGTAGGATTTTAGTTTTTCAAGACTTATCATTAGGTGGCTCTCTGTGTCAGAAGTCCAAAACAGGCCATCAGTGTAGCCATCAGGGCAGAAAAATCCCATGTCTTATCTTCACATTGAACACACATTGACAGGACATGGTAGGCTTGGTAGGATTCACCCACTTATGGAAACGGTGTAGGCGAGAACCATGTGAACCACCCTGACACAATGAGGTTCAGCCCTGTTTTTTTTCTGATATTCCAACGCAAGTCACCTCCTGTCAAATGCTGTGCGTTTTAAAGGGGTAGTTCAATTTCAGAACAAAAATTTACAGATAATGTACTCACCCCCTTGTCATCCAAGATGTTCACGTCTTTCTTCAGTCGTAAAAAAATTGTGTTTTTTGAGGCAAACATTTCAGGATTTCTCTCCATATAATGGACTTCTGTGGTGCCCCCGAGTTTGAACTTCCAAAATGCAGTTTAAATGCAGCTTCAAAGGGCTCTAAATGATCCCAGCCGAGGAAGAAGGGGGTTATCTGGTAATACGATTGGTTATTTTCTTGACACATTTACAACATATATACTTTTTAATCTCAAACGCTCATATTGCCGAGCTAGACAAGATGAGAATTTGAGGTTAAAAAGTATATGAATTGTAAACCCATCGTTTTGGAAGACTAACCTCTTCTTTCCTAGGCCGTGATTGTTTAGAGCCCTTTGAAGCTGCATTTTGAAAGTTCAAACTCGGGGGCACCATAGAAATCCATTATATGGAGAGAAATCCCGAAATGTTTTACTCAAAAAAATATAATTTCCATACGACTGAAGAAAGAAAGACATGAAAGTCTTGGATGACAAGGGGGTGAGTACATTATCTGTCAATTTTTGTTCTGAAAGTGAACTACTCCTTTAAGGAAGGGAATGGAAGAAAACTATGGAAGTTGTTGTGCAGTGGCAACTAGACTGTATTTTCCCCCAATCCAGTCCCAGGCGGGGTGACGAGGTTGTGGTATAGGAGGGATGACATCATCTAGGTCACCTGTCTGTAAATGCAAGGCTTATCTAAATGCTGTGTTTTTTAACATGTTCAGTGGAATGGGATGAGGGCACGATCCAAGAAAATGGCGGAAAATTGGCGACTACTGTGAGGACTTGTGAGGCATCCCAGCATGCGGAGCTGAGATTGGAAACTGAACTGTTGTAATTATAGGCTGTGGAATAGATGTGGTACCCATTAACCAAAATTGTTGAATCAACAAAAATTGCTCAAGGTTTCTCTGCCATGGCGGTGTCCAAAAAATGTTCGAACTCCTAGCCCTTCCATCGCTCATTATGGTCCAGTACCTACAGCAATGATTTCTTCCTGGCTTCTGTCAATCTATCTCTGTTTATATGTCTCTTTATCTATCCCACTGTCTGTCTATCTATCTCTCTATCTATCTGTCTGTTCTGTCAATCTATCTGTGAACCTACCTATCCGTCTGCCGTTTCTTCTATCCATCTATCGCTCATTCTTTCAATCTGTTGATCTCTTTGAAGTGGTCTACCTTTACTCACCTAGAACAGTGCCCATAGCTAAACACTTAAATGTAATGTTAACAAGCTGTTTATTTTAACACTGATTGACATAGCAGGCTTACGGCATTGACTGAATTTCAGCACTTTCACTCTGCCTGTAATTCAGCAGGATAAACATGGCCGTGCTTGTGAAAGCAATTGAGGTCAATGAGAATCCTCCTGAGGTTGACCCCTAGAATTACACCCAATTACACTGCAGAACAAGATGGAGTATGTAAAGGTCAAACAGATTTCTTTCTGAACTGACACACTGTGATATTTTGGTCTAATTAAATTATTTTTTCCATATACAGTTCTTAGAAAACTGGCTGACTTTTCTGTGCCGCACAAACAAGATACTTTTTTGTCTGTGGAGTCTAATGTTTCTTTACACTCTTTTGACTTTCATTTGTATAGACAAGCACCGTTAAAACATTCTTCAAAGTAATATGACATGAGGATGAATAAATGATGACAGAATTATCATTTGGCTGAACTTTGCTTTTAAAGGTACCCTATTATGTGCCTTTTTACAAGTTGTAATATAAGTCTCAGGTGCCCCAGAATGTGTCTCTGAATTTTTAACTCAAAGTACCCCACAGTCAATTATTATATATTTTATATTTTAAAAATGCTTAATTTGAGAGAAAGCAGAAACACTTTTGTGCGTGTTTCGTTAAATGCAAATGAGCTGCTGCTCCCCACCCCCTTTTCCAGAAACGGACTGTGCCTTCTCTCTATGTCGTCCTCAGACGAGCCTTCCATCGTTGCCTCCAGTCGTCCCGATTCTCCATGCATGTGGCCAGTTCGTTGGTGCTCTGGGCTCCTGCATCCCTCTTGAGTATATCCACGTATGTTAGCGTGGGACGTCCTCTTGACCGGTGGCCATGTGTTGGTTCCCATAGCACCAGCTTGCTAGCTGGCAGCTCTCGATGCCTTCGGCAATGTCCTGCAAGTCTCATTCTCCTCACAGCAATCTTGTTGCTCACCCTTGGTACTCCCTCATACAGTATTTTGTTGGCTACATGCACACTCTTGCTGATGTTAAGCACTACACGCAGCATCCTGGTGTAGCACCCGTCCAGGGACTTCTCTAGGGTTGGATTGAGGGTCCAGCATTCACTGCCATAGAGGAGAACGGATTCTACCGTCGCATAGAAGAAGCTGAGTTTGATTTGGCGGGAGAGGTTGGAGTTCCATACACTGTTCATGCCGTTCAGGGCCCTCCATGCAAGTGCCTTCCTCACTTTTAGATCTTGCTCAGTTGAGTTGACCCATGCGCCCAGGTATTTGAAGTCCTCAACTTCTTTCAGCACAATGTCTCCTGCTGTTATCAGAGGTTGATGTTCTGGTGGAACGTTGTAGGTCATGACCTCAGTTTTCTTTGCATTTACCCTAAGGCCAACCTTGGTGCACTCTAGCTCTACCCTGTGTAGTAGTTCTTGTGCTTGTTCCATGTTGTCGGAGAGCAGACTGATGTCATCCGCATAGTCAAGGTCTGTCAGGACTACTGCTGGGTGTCGACTTGACTTCCTTGGTGTCAGCGTGAAGCCAAGTTCCTGCTCTCGCCCACTGATTGCCTTCTTGAGCGCATAATCAAGGACTATAATGAAAAGGAAGGGGGCTAGTGTATCCCCTTGCATAACTCCAGCCAGGATGTCAAACTCCTCGCTGTTGCCATCTGGGGTCACCACCCTGGCCCTTGTTCCTGAGTACATGGACTCTATTGCCCGGAATAGGTTCGGAGGAATTCTGTATGCCTTCAGAATCTTCATCATCGTGCCTCGGTGAATCGAGTCAAATGCCTTTTTGAAGTCTATGAAACATAGGACTGCAGTCAGGTTGTCCTTCCTCACCTCCTCTATCAATCTCCTGAGTGCCAAGATCTGGGCTGTAGCAGTTCGCCCTTCTCGAAAGCCGTTCTGATTTGCTCTCAAGTGAGGGTCGATTGCTTGCCGGACCCTGTTTAGAATCATGCGGTTGTATCATAAGTCATAAGTCAGATACTCTGCCAAAAAACAGAGGTAGTTTGTTTGGCTTTGATTATCATGTCTATTGCCCTGAAATCATGCGTTTTAAAGCAATATTATATAATATATTTTGTTATAGTATATTCTGCTATACCATATTTTCCTGAATACAACTCAACAAAGTTGGTTTTTTATCTTCTGAAATGTGCTATGATTTATATTCCAAAGTGACTTAATGCTAAATGTCAAATAAGCAAAACGTAAACACTTAAGCGGGCACTTCAAGGTTTCTATAAATATATTTATCCTGTCTGTGTGACGAGTAGGCAGTACCGCTAAGTTTGTCTTCATGGTTTTTTTTTTTTTTTTTTTTTACAAAAGCACAGCGCTTCACTGTTTATTTAAAGGCACAAATAAAATGGACCGTTTTCAATAATGTCTTGCTCTTATCTGACTGATATCATATTTTTCCGTGGATATAAGAAATTGTTCGCGCCGGCACCTCCCGTGCGCGCACAACATATCAGATCTAGCATAGCAAACTTGAAAACGTAGCCTTGTCATCAAACAGAATGAGACTAATAAACATACAGAATGGTAATTGGTGACTCAATTTAACCTGTCTGTTGTACAGTATGTAGGTTTTGCCAGTCAGCGCGAGTATCACCATGCCGTGGTGTATTTCCAAACACTTTTTTAAATGTTGTTTGTAATAAATAGCACTATAATTTATTTTCATTTTATACAAATATGCATTTACTTTTGTACTGTTTTGAATGCCACTACATTCATACGATTCTCAGTGAGGGGAATAAAAAAAAAAAAACCTGACCTGGTGCAACTTTCCAGAAAATATGGCCAATTTAATTATATTATGATGTAGTAAAGAAAGTACATATTCAATGGGGACCATTTGTACCAATAAAACTTTCATTCAAACCTTGATTACTCCCATCCACATTAAACTTTAGCCTTAAACACTGTTATAATTCTGACGGGGTTCTTGAAAAATCCTCTCATCTGTAAGAGGTCCCTGGCTCCAAAAAGTTTGAAAATCCTTGCTTTATTCAATGTTAAATGTGAGTTTGTATATCATACTGGCTGACATTCATAGCCATACTGAAAGCAGTTTAACTTAGATCTTAAAAATAAATTAAAGCAAAGATGCATGTTAAAACTGCAAACTCAATGCGAACCAACAAGTGCTTTTCATGATAAAGATGGTATCAGTTACTTAGTATGTAGTTTTAACAAGGTTAAAAAGGTTTATTATTTATGAATTAGATTATAAACTTGTCCATTTCGTTGGGAGTGCAGTGCCCTGCAATTTTGAATGGCTGTGATATTTGAGTGATTCTGTTACGTTGTGCTCTTGCTTCTCGTCTGGTGTGGACATCCAAATTGCTTGTCACTGGAATATTGTCACATTGTGTGTAGTTAGGACATAGTGTCACGTGGCATGTGAGTACTTCTCTTTCATGACTTATTGCGCTTAAACTTTCAAATACACACAGGTTTATGTTAAAAACACACGAGTTACAAAAACAGCTGGTTATGTCTGTGATGATAAACAGCTAGGAAAAAAATCACATGTTTGTATTAGATCTGTCTGGCAGCAGTGTAATATAAAGAAAATAAATCAATAAATCCACTGCTCTTTTGTCTCCTCTGAGGCTGAGACTCTAGTGTTCTGTGCTCGTCTGTGCAGCCAATGACAGAACAGTTAGCATGCTTTGCTTGAACTTTCACCATGGCACTGGTACACCATTATCACTTGGGGAAAACACAATGGCAGGGCCTTGGGTGGAAACTTGCAGATTAAGGGACGGTGATATTATAATAAGATCCCTTTTCTACGTCACATAGAGCGAGATCTGAGTGACTCGTTTCACGTGTTTACCAAAGGCTTACCAAAACAAAGTTACTGGGTTGTCCTTTTTCACATTTTCTGGGTTGGTAGATGCAATGGGGACCTGTTTATAGCACTTAACATGAAAAAAGTCATATTTTCATTATATGCATGTTCTCATGAATTTGGACTTTCTTACATTTAAACAACCACCTTTTTGAAATGACACTTTGTGACCATTATTCTAAGTGTTTTAAATACTCATGGACTGCTACTGATCATTTTCATCTTAAGCCGTTCCTAAGATTGTAGTTTTGGTCTGGATATGTTGAAACCACTAGCAGGTCATTCATTCTTATTGAAGGATGAATTTAAAGTCAGGTCGTGTCGGTACACCACAGCGCTTAGAGTCAACTCCTCTTCACCCTGTGGGAACGACGTTTGCCTTTGAAATCCCTGGAGGTGGGCTCTCAACGGCAGTCTGAAAGTGGAGCCAGGGGTTGATAGAAGCAGCCAGGTCCTTCACGGTGAGAGCCACTCAGAAATGCTTAAGAAGAAAGAATCGCAAAGAGAATGAAAATGAGATGCTGGCCTTTCCTGGATCACGTCGAAAGAGAAGTGCGAGGGAGGGAAAGAAATAAAGAGACTGAAATGGTTTGGAATAGCTCATTGTTTAATAATGTTTCGTAAGACCCTCTGGTCTACCAGCCTCCGTATGTTTCTGTCGGTGCCAAGTGCGCCAAGAGGAAACGAAAGACAGATATGAGGGCCGAGTAAATAACCTGCGGTCGCAAATAGTCTTCCGCCTCGCTCAGTACCGAGTACAAAGAAATCGGTTCGCTGGCAGAAAGCGAACATTAACAATAAAATTTGATAGCTTAAACTATTTGGAATTGGCGTTTGATTCCGTTCCACAGTTTCTTTAAATACTTTTGGAGGATAAAGTTATATAGCGATGCAGAACGCGTACGATAATCCAAACAGCTTGAGGTTGTAGCTCTAGCCTTATTTCACCTGTCATCTGCAGCCCAGTAATGTGAAACCATGTCTTCCGCTGATCCAGTAAGTACTATCAGACTTGCGTACAGTAGGGGTTTGGCAGTTCATCAACTCCTTAGCTCGAGCAGCCAGTGAAGCAGGTTCGTCTGGCCGCCTGGTTGATGGATAAGTGGATTTGGAGTGGCGGTGGTATCATAGCAGTTCCAGATTTATGGCCTTTCAGACGTGACTCATGCCCGGCTTGATGGAGTTTGGTCCGTGCTGTGGTAGTAGGGAAGACCCACTCTATCAAGTGCCAGTTCATAAATAATATCTGGGGCACTTCTAACGGTAAAGCTTCTGCTCTTTGCTCTCCTTTCACCAGCGAAGGGGAAAAAAGAGCCGCTCCTGGAAAAGTCGTCGAACCTGGCGTAATACTTTCTGATTCAGATTGATGAGATTCTAATCCGCCTGAAGGTCACTTCTGCGTCGGAACAAGGCGGACGTTATTTGTGGCTGATGCAAGCTGGGCTTCGTAAGTTTATTTGAATGCGTACGGCCCGCGGCTCTTTGGCAATGTGTTATTTTCACCACTTGAAATGGGTCTTTGCTTGCTCTTCCCTGTGTGAGCAGCATCCTCGCTGATGCCCATGCGCCAGAATCCACAGGCTTTCTAATCTGATAAAGACATTACTTCTCGGTATCTGCTGTTATATTACTTATGACTTGAATGCAGTAATAATATGCTTTCAAGGAAATGTCATATTGGACAATCTGATGGTGCAAGGCTGTTTATTATAACATTGCCTCGGGGGAGAAAAAAAAAAGGACTGCACATGTACTTCTCCCCAATGACTGACAGCATTTATTTCTCCATGATGCCCTAAAAAGGATTGATGCTTTTAGGATGTTGTTGTAAGGCTGTTTTAAAATATACTTTGTAAAATTCACAGTCTGATCATGGTTGAAGGGTTTTTTTTTTCTTTCTTTTTTTTAGGGATATTTTCTGTACTTTGTGTTTTACACAGTATTTATTTTATTTATAAAAAAGAATGTGATGTATGAGTTTTAACATTAGATCCAACAATAATTCAAATAGAATTTTTGTTCCATATTTAAGTTTTGAATTAGAATGTTGTGAATATGAATTGTAGGCGTAAAATGACAAGCAAATTAATTCTTATTAATGTTTCTTTTTGTTTTTGTTGTCATGTGTTATTGTTTTGAATTTTTTTAAACTTAATTTCAGAGGTTAAAAATCTCTGCACTATGCCACAAAAATTGTTTTGTTAAATATCAAGTGTCTAAATAAAAGAATAAGTAAATAAAATAAAATTCTGAACTAAAATAGGCCACAAAAAATTAGTTTTGTTAAATGTCACATCTAAAAGTCTTATTAACAAAATGCTTGTCTTGTTTTTATTTTAAAAAAGAATGCCATGTTTAAGTTTTGTAAATGTAAATTTTTATATTTAATATTTATCAAAATAGAATTTCTGTGACATTTTATACTTTTGAGTCTGAATTTGGTGAATATAAATTTTAGGTATAAAATGACAAACTTTTAGTAGCTGTATTTTCATGGTTTTTTTTTTTTTTTTAGGTTAAAAATCTCTGTAATATGCAAAAACTGTTTTGTTAAATATCAAGTGTCTGAAAAAAATAAATAAAAGAAAAGGCCACACAAAAAAAAAAAAATCAGTTTTGTGAAATGTATCTAAAATTGTTATTTACAAATTTTCAAATGTTATTTTTTTTTTTGAGGTTTCTTTCTTTCTTTCTGAGGTTAAAAATCTCTGTAATACGTCACGTTTCATTTTTTTTTTGTTAAATATCAAGTTTCAATTAAAATAAAATAATTTAGAGCTAAAATAGGCTACAAAAAAATTAGTTTCGTGAAAAAATCATATCCAAAATCTGAGGGTGCGAAAAAATCGAAATATTGAGATAATAGCCTTTAAAGTTTCCAAATTAAGTTCTTAGCGATGCATATTACTAATCAAAAAATAAGTTTTGATATATTTACGGTAGAAAATTGACAAAATATCTTTATGGAACATGATCCTTAAGTAATATCATAATGATTTTGGGATCCTTAAGTAATATCATAATGATTTTTGGCATAAAAGAAAAATCTATATTTTTGACCCATAAGGTGTATTTTTGGCTATTGCTACAAATATACCGGTGCTACTTAAGACTGCTTTTGTGGTCCAGGGTCACAAATAGGATTTTATTTTTATTTTTTTGTCTAGTTTAATAACTGCCAAAACCCCAGATGTTCTAAATGTACTGTTATTTGGTGACAAACAATATGTTTGACATAAATCATTTTTTTGCATGTATATCTAAGAATCAGTATTTGTCTGATCTAAACTCATAAGATAGATAAAAGATGAAATCCAACTCTGTTAGACTGTGATTTCTTTGCCGTCCCTGTTGTCTTCAGAGTCTGATCAGCGGAACCCTGGGGGATAGTGGAGATTCCTTCAGCTCTCACAATACTATGATCATTTACACATCCCTCTTTCTTTCACTCTTTGCTCTTTTCTGTTGCTAACAAACACTTGAAAGTCTAAAGCTTTAATCCTCTGTTGATGTCAACTCAACAGGCAGCAAGAAAGCGCAAGATCTCCATCCTGCGAGCACAGGGCAAAAGCAGTGAGGCCATCCGCGAGCTCAACGAATATCTGGAGCAGTGAGTGTTTTACAAGAGGATTTAGTCCCCCCTTTTCTCTTCCCTTCCCCTCCACTTTTTAATTAAAAGGGGTTTTGCATTTGATTGAGTTGGCCCCCAAGCCTTTCCCTAACCCCCCTTTTGTCCACAGTGGCCTTTCTGATGAGCTAACTACCACTACTCTGTCTTGCAGGTTTGTGGGAGACCAGGAAGCATGGCATGAGCTGTCAGAACTCTACATCAATGAGCATGAGTAATGATTTCTTATCTAATTTCATTATTGATGCTTTTTTTTTCTTTATGCTTACAAGAAGTTGATAAAACATGAGGGTTAATCAAATTGTCTGAGGTCAAACTGACCCCATACAGAAACAACATACGCTGCCAAAAGTGCCTTATGCACCCAATGCTTATCAAAGTAGCATTTTTTAAAATGTGATGCAAAGCTGAATTTTCATCATTACTCCAGTCTTCAGTGTCACACGATCCTTCAGAAATCTAATTTATTATCAATGTTGGAAACAGTTGTGCTGCTTAATATTTTTTTTGGAACCTGTGAGTCTTTACTATCACTTTTTATCAATTTAACAAGTCCTTGCTGAATAAAAGTATTCATTTCTTTCAAAGAACGAAATAAAGAAAACATTTACTGACCCCAAACTTTGAAAGGTAAATTGTATATTGTTGCAAAAGATTTCTATTTTAAATAAATGTTGTTCTTTTTTACTGTTTTATCCATCAAAGAATCCTAAAAAAGTGTCACAGTTTCCCCAAAAAAAAATTAAGCAGCACAACTGTTTCCAACATTAATAATAAATCAGCAAATTATAATGATTTCTGGATGTTCATGCAACACTGAAGACTGGAGTAAGGATTCTGAAAATTCAGCTTTGTGTTTCAGGAATAAATTCTATTTTAAAGTGTTTTAAAATAAACACCCACAATTTAAATTTGTAATAATATTTCACAATATTACTGTTTTTTTTCTCTATTTTTGGTCACTTATACGCAGTCTTGAAGAGCAGAAAAGATTTATTTAAAAAACATTAAAAAAACTTACTGTTCCCAAACTTTTGAATGGCAGTTTAACTAGAAAATATTAATTTTTTAATAGCAAAACAGGAAAAAGATGTTCAATTATATCTGCCTGCTGAGTTTTTATCAGCTCAGAGTAATTTATTAAAAGATTTTGATGAGATTCATTTTTATACATACTTAATTGTGTGAAAAAACAATAGTCAATTCCATTTTTTTGCACCGTTTCAGTTATAATTATTGGAGGCTTTTTTCTCTTTTAATCAGGACTAGTCTATATTGGATATTTAATTGTGGCATTGGGCATTTGGATTACTCTCTTAAAGATAATCATATAAAAATTTTGTATTATTAATTTATGAATTATTTAATACCACTGTTAAATGTTCTCTTAAGCAAATCTCAAGATAAATAATAATTTTTCGCTTTTAAAAATAATTCGATTTTTTTGTGCTTTACTTTTAATTTGTCCTGACAAAATAGTAATGCCTGTAACATACAAATAATTATCAGCTAGTTGAAAAATTGGCTAAACTTGAACTTTAACTTCTTTTTTTAGAAACTGTGAATCAACAGATTGACTTCAGTTTAGTTTTGTTTAGTTTTCGGTTTGACTTTCGTGCATGTAGAATGTAGAAAATGGTCACTTTCCCATAGACTTGAAGGAAAAGGTAGAATATTTATGATTCATGATGAGTGTTCCTTCCTAAACTATAAATTTAAGACATAATTTTGTCTCATCAAAAAGATTTAATCAGTTAAAAGCGAATAATCAGTCAACCAATGTGCCAGTAAAATGTCCAGAAGTTGTTTGCATGGAATGTGATGTTTACGAGGGTTATGAGGTCACATTCACCAGCACCTTGCAGGTCATTCTCAGGACCTTCGGTTGACGTGCGACGGTTGCTGCAGAGCTGTGGGACCCTCTGGAGTAAAAGACAGTGAAATGCCAGTCTCAGCCAGGGGCCCTGCTTAAAGCTCCGTGTCTGTTTGTCCTATGGAGTAGGGCCATAATAGGATTTGTTTCTTGAGCCCCCCTCTCCAACTCCTGGGATAAGACTGCGCTCCCCTGCTGATATCTCTTTTGCCAGGGGTTACTTTCTGCCAGGCATCAGGATTGCAGGAAACTTACTTTATGTCTCCTCTCCTCCATCCTTCTTTAATTGTTTTGGTCTTATTGTCCACGAGGGGGGCTATGGGGTGTTAGTATGCGTGTGAGAGAGAGAGAAAAGTCGGTTGTCCTGGTCAGAGGGCGCTGGCCGTAGGAATGCAGTCGCTCGGTGAGAGCACCGCTTATTAGATACCTCTCGGTTTTGTGTAAAGGGCTTTATTGCTGTAGCAGACAGAGGAAATCCAGGGGTGAGAGGATTATCTACCCGCTTAGCCCAACTTTTCTAATATCACACCATTCTCTGACAACCCCCTATCTATAGGCGTGTCAATATCGCTCTTTTTCTTTCTTCCCCTTTCTCTTTCTCTTCTTTATTTCAGGTCACAGACTCGCTTTTTCCCTTCCCCTCCTCTTCCGGCAAAGCCTGCATTATCACATCTCTCTTCCACGCTGTGAAAGAATAGGAGAAAAGGGAAAAAAAATATTCCCAGGAGAATGAGGTGGCACCCATTCTCCCAACCAAGTCAAAACAAGATGAAGACAAACAAACGCCACCCTGCCAGCTGATTACACAGCTATGATGGGCGGCTATCTATATGAAGTCTGTCGTACAAATAGGCCACTAGTGGATCATGCTTTTTAATCACTTTGGTAAAGAAACAGGTCAAAGTGGTGAATTATTTGATAGGTTTAGGTTGCGATGTGCAAAACTAGCCAAAGATAAAAATTCTGTCATTGATTACTCACCCTCACGTTGTTCCAAAATTAAGATATTTTTGATGAAATCCGAGAGCTTTCGGACCCTGCATAGACAGCAACGCAACTACCACTTTCAAGGCCCAAAAAGGTAGTAAGGACATCAGTAAAATAGTCCATGTGACATCAGTTCTTCAACCTTAATTTAATGAGGCTATGAGAATACTTGCTATGAGTGCACAAAGAAAACAAAAATAACAACTTTATTCAACAATTTCTTCTCTTCCATGTCAGTCTTTTACACGTGTTGCGGTACTCTTGTGAACATGTGTCGACCAGGAAGAGAAGAAATCTTGTCGGTTATTCTAACCCAGGATCCTCAAATCTGGCTCACAAGATCCCCTTTTCTTGCAGAGTTTAGCTCTAACCCTAATCAAACATACCTGAGCATGTGTGTATGGTTTTTAAAATATAAATACGAAAAAATACAAGAATTTTAATACTTGATTGTGTGGAAAAACAGTCAATTATATCAGTAAGGTGTTTTTTTTTTTTGTTTTTTGTTTTTTTGCACCATTTCAGTTATTAGACATTTATTGATATTTTTATTATTATTTTTTATCAGGACTAGTCGATATCAGATAATTAATTGTGACATTTGTGAAGTTGGACATTTGGATTACTCACTTAAAGATAGTCTTTTCCAAAAAAAAAAAGTAGTATTTATTAATACTGTTTTTTAGAAACTGTGATTTAACAGATTGACTTTAGTGTATTGTTTAGTTTTCAGATTGACTTGAAACTTAAACTAAATTTAAGATAATAGTTTTTATTATTAAAAAATATATTCTTTTTCTATGTATGTTTAGTTTTTTGTTGTTGTTGTTGGTTTTTAGCATGTCTGTATAGTTTTTCAAATAAAAATGTGAGAAAATAAGATTCATTTTAATACTTAATTTTTATTTTATTATAATTACAATATTTCTTTATTCATTTTTATTTTAGTTTTAATTATTTTAGTACATAAAGTTAAACAAAATTAATATGAGAAATGTTTCCTTGGCAACTAACTGAAATTATAATATGTTTTTTTAATATGTTTTATTTCAGTATATGTTTTTCTTATTTATTTGAAATAAAAAAATTAAATAACCCTCCCTTCAATTTGATTTTAAACCTCAAAATGTGAACATATATCTCCCAATGTGGCTTTATATTTCAAAATATGACTTCAGTCTATTTTGATCCTATTTTGATTCATGACCATCTTACAATGATGCATTAAGATATTTTTTGATGAAATCTGACCCTCCATAGACAGCAAAGTGACTTAAATTGTTCCCAGGCCCAGAAAGGTTGTAAGGACATCGCTAAACTACTCCATGTGACATCAGTAGTTCAACCGTAATTTTATGAAGCTACAAGAATACCACAAAGAAAACAAAAATTACAGCTTTATTCAACAATTCTTCTCCAAGTTACCATCCTCTGCCATTATCAAGAGTACCACAAGCATCACACGCATACATTGTGGTTCTCTCCATGATGGCTGAGGATGGTGACTTGGAGGAGAAGAATTGTTGAATAAAGTTGCTATTTTTGTCTTTGCGCACAAAAATGTTTATCGTAGCTTCGTGAAATTACGGTTGAATCACTGATGTCACATGCACTATTTTAACAATGTCCTTAATAACTTTCTTGGCCTTGAACACGGTGGTTTTGTTGGTGTCTATGCAGTGCCAGAAAGCTCTCAGATTTCATCAAAAATATCTTAATTTGTGTTCCGAGGATGAACAAAGGTCTTAAGAGTTTGAAACGACATGAAGGGTGATTAATTAATGACAGAATTTTCATCTTTGAGTGAACTGTCCCTTTAAATGTCATTTACAAATCAAAATCACAAAATATAAATTTTGCATTTTAGGTAAATAAAATTTAGTTTGAAAAAATAAAAAATCTACTCTGAGACGGAAACATGCTAGAGTCTGGTAGACTTGGCCCCCGATACTAAATGCTCAGGTAGTGGGCATTGAGTTCAGTAGTGATATGGATTGATGCCTGCCTTGCTTGCTCTGTGTCTCCATCTGTCTATCTCTCTCTCACTCTTCGCATTGCTCAGCCGCAGTTTACGCCACGGCAGGAGCACATCTGAAAGTCTTTATGGAGAGGAAATGGTAATTGCAAGCAGCCTTCAACCTTCTGAGTGGCCTGATCTCACTGGCTCACTCCTCCAACCTCTTTGACTGTCTGTTTTGTTCTCTCACTCTCATTCTTCTCTCTTTGTATTCAAATTACCTTGAACCATTTCCTAAACGACTAGATAGACTCATCATCTTACGCGAGTCAGCAACGGCAACAGTCTGTTTCCACCAAAAAAAGTTCTGTTTGCGTCAACACGTGTTTTCTGCCAGTCGTAAGATTAGCATCCATAACTCGATTGGACGCGCTCCAGCTCTATTATACTATTTGATGTGTTGTGATAAATTGATACGTGTGCGCGAGCACGTACAATGTAGGCCTCGATGTGTGGACCTCGCACGGAACGGGACAGAAAGCTTGCTAACGGTAGCTAAAAAAGCCGTGCGGTTTCGGGGACTTGAGGCGGTAACGAGGCTTTCAACCCCGTCCACAGCTTTTGGACACATTTGGCCCATTTTTGTGTCTTGTGGCTTTGTTGTAATAGTCCTGAAGTTCTTTTTGAAATTGTTGGTTTTTTGGTGAGGAAATGTGCAGGCCCATGTTGTATACTTATAAGAGAGAGAGAGTGTCTTAGACATGAAACTGTAAATTAGTGTGAGGTCAGCGGCTCAACATGTGATCTCATGTGGGAACAGCTCTTGAGATTTGACCTTATGACAGTCTTGAAATGTCAATGAAGAACCCAGGGATAGATTGGTATACCAGATTCATCAGAAAAGAGGCCATGGTGAATCTATCGCCACCTCTGTTGCAACGCTTCGTTCATCATTTGACCATATGGGTGTTCATACACAGATTTCCATTAACCCTCATAAAAGCTGATGAAAGGGAAACCTCAGACTGTCACGTCTTCTGACTGTCAACGAGACTGAGGCTCGCTTTGCATAATCAGCCACAAAGCTACTGGGAGATGTTTTCTATGATCTCCATTTTTTTTTCTCTCGTTTTATTCCCACAGTT